>NC_049905.1:3157307-3457307 GCF_001411555.2 Juglans regia
TGCATCTGGAAGAGAGAAATTGGCATCTGTCCCTTCTGGTGGTGGTGGTGCTGTTGCAGACTTGCAGTTGCAGCAACAGGTGGTGGCGGCGGTGCTGCTGCTGCTCCTGCTGCAGCAGAGCCAAAGAAAGAGGAAAAAAGTAACAAGTTGAGCCTGTATGCCAAATAGTTTAGTCAATCAAGAGGATTTGGAGTTGTTTCCCATTCCTACAATTCTCCTGGGAGTCTACTGGGTCAGTCTTCCCCATGCGGGATCCGTGGCAAAAATGAGGAGACAGAAAGGGGGAGGAGAAGGGGGGTCCCATTTCCAGGGTATAAGATCTCAATGGCTGAATTTCCCATGGCAGCCACACGTACTTTAAAAAGAATTTGATGGCATTGAGGTTCTTGGAATTATGAATGGCCAGAAGAGTTGAATGACAGTCACTTTTAGAATACTTACATCATCTGACTCCTCTTTCTCTTCCACTTTTTCCTCTTTCTTTGGCTCCGCTGCAGCAGAAGCAGGAGCAGCAGCACCACCGCCACCACCTGTTGCTGCAAATGCAACAGCACCACCACCACCAGAAGGCACGGATGCCAATTTCTCTCTTCCAGATGCAATTAGTTCAGTAATATCTTTACCCTTGACTTCGGACAAGAGCAGCTCGATCTTATCATCATCAGCTTCAGCTCCAACTACAGAGCAAAGTAGCAATTAGTCAATGACAACATATAAATTATAAAAATTTCTTTGGTTTTTATATGCAAAGGATGCTAGTCATAATCATAACCAAATCCTTCCGGAACAATAATCCAGAGTTCAATCTTCATTATCTAATCAAATCCTAAGTCTACAGTTTGGCAATGATTCAGTAATTAAACTTACAAGAATCCATATTTTTCCTTTCATTCCAGGTATTATATCATCAACCGGAATCCAGACTAATTCTTAATCTAAATGGGGCCAAGAAACTAAAACAGAAAAAATTTCTCACTTAGTAAGAACTGGGTTTTATTTTTTTATTATTGGCACCAGGTGTCCAGGAACAGCATCCCGACTAATTCCGAAGGTGCACAGGCCCTCGGCAAGGAGCTTCCTGTAAGTGCACCTCCGGTAATTCAAAGAAAAAATCCCCCAATCCGATACCAAAACTATTCAAAGAATCAAAACCAGAATTATTCCAGGAACTAGTCTCTAAATAAAACTAAGATAGACCAATAGTCATAAAAATTTATTTGGGTATGAAGTTTAAAAAATCAAACCTTTAAAAAAAGAGGAAATATCGACAACTTTTACCTATCCATTTTGCTAATAACATATACTAAGTGGCAGGTCCAGCGAGCCTGTCCTAGCTAACAAACAGAAGCCCAAAACTTTGTCCAAATGCTTAGGGAAGCTCGGATTTGACCACTTCAAACAAAAGTTCCTATAAGTGCAGAACAATCATGTTCGTGCATTTCTTCCACTTAGTATTATATAATGTCCACATAACTAAAAAATATTAGCAACTGCCAACTGTTAATCTAAGTTACAAGTTTAGATCAACCCCGGAGTAGCATGATAGACTACATGCAACGTAGAAGAGAACAGGCCAAATCTACCAGAAACCAAACAAGTGGATTTAGCCTCTCAAAGAAGAATAAAGAGAGTCACGAACTCCCTGTAAGTTGCTAAAACAAATTCGGGAACACGTAGGAAAATTGAGGTTCATAGCACAACCAAGAAATCGACCATCGGAAGGCCACCATTCTTGAGCCTCGTTTGATCAATTTATCATCTTTTGAGGCCAAATTAATGGGATAAACGTAACAAATATATCGTTTCCAGAGTTTCCAGAGAACCAAGAGGAACATCAAAATTCAATAAACTTGGAAGCAATATCATCCGAACCCATTTAAAGGGAATAACAAAGATTGACATGCAGTCTACTTTTCGAAGTAATGTAACAGATGCAATCAGCATAACCCATTCGAAGCATAAAATGTCAAAAACAGAAGTCGAGAGAGAGAAAGAAAAGTACCGGATCCAAGAATGTCCTTCAAATCATCAGCTGAAGGGCTGGTGTTCCCTGCCAAAACAGCGAGCAAATATGCAGCTATAACCTTCATTTTATCTTCTTCCTGCAAAGCCAACTCATATAGGTTAGGATTAATCAATAGTACAGACTACAGAGAGACAGTGAGAGTGAGACAGAGAAAGAGTACTTCGAGGGCCTGTTAATCTGAGAGGAGGGAAATGAGCGCAACAATGCTGGAGGCTCGTTAGGGTTCTAACTTCGCGCTTTTTATAGAGCTACGGTTTTTTGTTAATTGTTTGGATTTTTATTTTTTATTTATTTATTTTTTCCACTACCACCACTAGTTTAAAGTTTTGTGATCAAATTGCTCTTTCATTGTTAAATAATAGTGAGATTTTTTAAATTAAAATGAGATGAAATAATTTGTAAAAAAATATGTGTTTAGATAGTAAGATAAGATGATATAGTTTTAACTTTTTGAGATTTTGATAAAGGGGTGGGTCCCATTGTGCACTGTCATGTACTGTTTACATACTGTTCATGCTCTGTTTACGTAAGTTTTGATACTGTTTATGTACTGTTCATCATTTTTTACTGTTTTGTACTATTTACTGTTCATTTAAATGAATGTTTTCAAAATTTAAGAGATGAAATATTGTGTTTGAATAGTCAAAACTACTATACGGTATAATTTCAGATGAAATATTTTTATCTAAACTATTTATCTAAACCCACCCAGTCACCAGCTTATTTTTTAAAAATTTTTTTTTTAATTTATTTTTTTGTGAATCACCAGCCTAAACCTTAGTACATGGTTTAGATCTTTCTTCAAAGGTTAATGAAAATCTATCTTAACTTTAAGAATGTTTTTGGTTTCAAGATTTTTTATCCCTGGTTAGTTTTGTTTCTTTAAGGAGGCAACATATAAGTTATTCTATTATCAAGATGGTAGGGATGAGCAAAACTTCCGCCCACTCTAACTCCGCCTGATGCTCGCTCTGAAATTGTCAAAATTCGGAGTCAGAATTTTTTTAAAAATTTATGTCGGAGTCAGAGTTGGAGCCGATGTTGGCTCCGAACTCTGACTATGACCCTAAAAAGGAAAACAAAAAATAAAAACGCTATGATTTTTAATCTTAACCGAACAAATAAGTATATTTTTATTGTATTTCTTGTGGCTGTTCTGTCTTTGTTTGTTAGTTTGCCCATTCTCTTTTTTGGCTTTTCAATTGGTGATTTCAAATCACTGTCTTTTTTCTGTTTTCTTTCGTGGAGAAGTTGGAGCACATCATCCACATCACTTAAACGATGAGACTTAATTTGTAAAATTTTAATTTTAAAATTTATCTTTTAAATTCAATTCAAATTGTAAAATTCAACTTAAATAATGTCATATAAACACTTTACTACACATGTACTCTACAATCCGACTCAAAAATATAAATTTTTGGCAATATGTAGATGAAACTCAACGGCAGAGTGTCTCTCACCTTTAAGATACATTGTAAGATGAGCTAGATATTTCTTTAAAACCTTCAAATGGAACATGATCTTAGTAAATCTTACTGTCTGTTAAGAAAGTGGTAGGAGAAAGGCCAAACCCCATCAATATCAATAAAATCTTAGTGAGCATGAACTGGTGGGAGAGGGCATTAAAAATAGTGCGGTGTGTTGCTGACATGACTCAGCCGGTAGATGAGTGGAGACCACTTTCTTTGCTCTTCTTCCTCAAACGTCCAACCAAATGTAGGAAGCTGTCCCTGCAGCAGAACCACCCATTAATGGCACCATCAATTCTAAATCTAAACCACATGCACCCAACCAAAACAAGAAAACTGAAAGCTAGAAAGAGACTTTCCCTTGGCTATGCTCCTTTCAAACACTTGGCTTCCGTCTTTTCTCTCCTATGGCACCACCTTCTTTGGATAATGGTCACCCTGGGTTGATGTCAATGGATTCTCAGGATAGAAGAGAAAACTTTGAGTCAACGGCTGCAGTGAAGTTGCAGAAGGTTTACAGGTTTATCACACCCGGCGCAGGCTAGCAGACTCGGCTGTGGTTGCTGAAGAGCTCTGGTAAAAGCCACCACCTTATGTTTTATACATATGCTCTGCAAGATTGCAATTCTTTCTCGTCTAAGAAGTCTTGGGAATGTTTGCAGGTGGCAAGCTATAGACTATGCAAGGCTAAATCACAGCACAGTTTCTTTCTTCAATTTTCACAAAGCAGAAACAGCTGCCTCACGGTGGAGTAGGATCAGCCTGATTGCTTCCAAGGCATGCTGCATTTAACCATATTAAATATAAAGAATCATATTATGATATGATAAATGATATGAAATTAGCAATAGTGTCATACAATTTGATGGTTTTGGCAGGTTGGAAAGGGATTGTGTGAAGACACAAAGGCACAGAAATTAGCTTTCCAACATTGGATTGAAGCTGTAAGCCTGCAATGCCATTAAGCCAACATTACATTTTCTAGTACTGACTATTCAATTGTTCTGCATTGTTGGAAAGCTATTTTTGTGTGGTGCAGATTGATCCGAGACATCGTTATGGTCGTAATCTGAACTTCTACTATGAAGAGTGGTGCAAAGGTGATGCACGGCAGCCATTTTTCTATTGGTATGCACATTTCTCTCAGTATTTCTTTCCTTTTCCAGGAAAATTTCTCATGGTTGATTCTTTGATTTTTCTCCTTAGAGGCCATATCAGAATGAGCCCTAATGTGTGCATTTGACTCAAGTGCATGCAAATGAATAGAAATGAAAGTGTGCACAAAAGTAGAAAAAAGAGATGTCAGAAAGATTTAAAAAAGTATGGGAAGGGGTCACTCAGAAGTTTTATACATATCTTGTGTAGGTTGGATATTGGAGAAGGCAAAGAGGTTGATATCAGAGTTTGCCCAAGATCAAGGCTCCGACAAGAATGCATTATATATCTTGGACCAGTATGTTTCTCTATAGAATCAAACCTAGAGTGGATGCTCACAATCAAAGAATGAAGTCCATTCACAGCAATATTATTTTCCTTTTCCATGTCCATTAAGATGAATCTACTCTTGTCAGAATTTTATTTAGATACCATGATAGAAATTATATAAGCACTGCTTCTGTCAATACTCAAATTTTCCACAAGCCGGAAGCAATAAAACCCTACCTAGAAAATAGCTCTGTGCTTCCCATGCTCTTAAACTAGCTCTAATTAAACTTTCTTGACTTCATCTTATACTATCTGTCGAAATGCACCACGGATAAGCAAGAGAGGGAATACTATGAATACATAATTGCTGAAGGGATGATGGTACATAAACATACTGGAAACCTCCTTCATACAAATCAAGGATTGCAAGGTTCAAAGTGGATTTTTGTTATGAGTACCTTGAGAAAACTTTATGGTGGCGAGGTAAAAACTGATACATGCAGCAAACCATTTGTTTACAGTTCTCTAATCTGGAATGTAATGATACTTTGCATTATATAAAAGATTAATGCATTATTTATTGCTTAATCCAGAAAAAGAAGGGATTATTTCATCATTCCAGCTTCCTTGCTGGAGGCGCCACTTTGGCCGCCGGAAGACTTGAGGCAGAACATGGCAAGCTCAAGGTATGCTGGTTGAAAGAGTATCTATAATTTTTGGCCTTCAAATTTGCTTTTGAAATTAGAAGTAGATCTCTTTTTACACATATTCACTAGAAGGGGACATGAGATTTGATTTAGTTTGGAATAGCTCACAGAATCATCTTTCATTTATAACTTCTGTAATTGCATGCATAAGAGTTCCAGCATAAATCTATAGCGGCTATTCCACCAAGATTGGCATCTATGATGTCAATTCTGGTAGGATCAAGAGAAACTTCCATCTGCAGATAATAGGACATCTGTTTGTAAGAAATTCTTCCAACTTTATTTTGATGAGGGATAAGTTTAAAAGCATACTTTAAAACTTGAAAAGCCTATATATGTTTCTTGCCTCTGAATTCTGAATATTGTCCTTTTTGACTTCCAGTCTGTGTCAGCATATAGTGGACATTACCGTCCAACTGATGAGAACCTTGGCAGCTTCCTAGCCTTCCTCAAGGAGAATGGGATCAGCCTAGATGAAGTTCAGGTACTCAACTCATATACCATGTCATTTCACAAATCTACTACCCCGGTTCAAATTCCATGTTCACAAAATTGCAGTTATAAACCATGAAAGTACATCTTCAAGATTTTAGGATACTGCAGATTGCAAGTTGACCTTTATGAACTTTTTTTTCACTTCGCATTTTTACTCCTTTGATTATCCCTTGGACCCTAACCTGTGTTTTGTAACCAACATTTGCTTGATATACCGTTTCTTCTTCATTTCGCTGAGATTTTCCCATTTTAATCAGGTTCTTTCCCCTGTTGAGGATCATGAGAGCTATGATATCGGCACATCAGTTCAAGAAGGAAGTGAACTTGGTAACAAATTCTGAATCACTCCACTTTCAAGTTTTTTATGTGATTGAGAATAACGGACCCTCTGAATCATGTATATTTGCTCAAACAGAAAGAAGAAGCAGTTATAAGAGAACCTTGTCCAGTAATCTCCAAAGCTCCAAAAGAAGCGTCCCAAAGAAAGAGATATTGCAGAGGATCAAGTCAAAAAAGGAAGCATGTTCTTATCAACTAGGGCATCAACTGTCCTTGAAATGGTCAACAGGAGCAGGCCCAAGAATAGGTTGTGTAGCAGACTACCCTCTGGAACTAAGGCTACAATCCCTCAAGTTTGTTAACCTCTCATCAGGGGATCCTCACACAGCATCAGCCTCTACACTTCCCTCCAATCTCACTTCAATCACATCTTTCTGTGTGGTTATGTGACCAGATTGACTCTTTCTTAGAAGGTATTTAACAAGTTAGCATCAATTTTGAATTTTCAAATTTTCTATACACATGAAGACCTCTTTCGATATCATCTAATCTAATGCCATTATCCATCGTCTCAGATGATCTTGGATTCAGGTGCCTTGTTTTCACACATGTAAATAACTTTGGTATATTTTATGCAGTATGAGCAAATACTCTTTTCATTTAATATCCCCAGCTTAGTCTCCAGGGTGCAATAAGAACATGGCACCAGGTACATCTGGAATCAAACAATTGCTCTGTCAATCCATCCAAAACCTGCTGGAAAGTGGTTTCTTGGAGTTATGCATAAGGATTTGCAGAAAAGTATGCAATTTGGACACATTGTAAGCCAGGGTAAAATTTGATAGATTACTGTATGGTGCATGAACCATCAATATCCTCGAACTTGGACCCCACTTCATGTATCTATCTCCCCTTCCCATTCGAGCTCCTCAAGTTCAGTCCACAACTTGAGGGAATCTTAATCTTAGGAAGGATGAATATAAATCAATGTGCACTAATTTATCAATTTCTGATTAAAACACAAATCCTTGTCCAGGTCCAAGGCAGTATTTGCACTAACAAATTTCTGAATTGTTTCTCCAATCACACCCCTTAGAAAAGGGGGTTAAGATGTGTATTTGGCAAAACTTGATCGGACAGAGGTGAAGATCATAAGGATGGCATGAAAAGTCAAATTCCAGGCTGATTAACACTCAAATTAGTCATTATTGTAAAGAAACTGGTATACACATAATGGAACTTGTTACATGGGCAAAAACCACGGGCGCAACTATAATGGGCAGGCAGAGGTACCATATAAAAACCAGTTGGAATGATAGCTAGCATACAAATTTGGCACATCTCGCCCTTTCAAACAACCAAATGAAGCGGTAAATAGCAATGAAGAAGATAAGAAATAACACAGCAATCAAGCTGTCAGCTTATTGTGTGAACAGAAGATCGTATGCCAAGCACCCAAGAACTTATTGTTGCTCACATCCAATTATTTGAAGTACACTACAAACTTCATACTCCAGATGCGTTCATACTATATTAAGTTCAGCAAACTATTAGTGGTTTATAGACTACACACTTCCAGGCAATTAGTGATTCTTAAGCTGCAGCCACAGCTTCGGCAGGCTTTCCTTCAGGTTCTGCACGTTTACCTTCCGGTTCTACAGGCTTTCCTTCAGGTTCTGCAGGTTTACCTTCCAGTTCTACAGGCTTTCCTTCAGGTTCTGCTGGTGCTTCTGCTTCCCAGAAGCTAGTCTTCTTTCCAGTTTTTGAAACTGTCTGCAGAACTGCCTCAGGCTGCACACTGCACTTCACTGTCACTTTCTGCTCCTTCAAATCAATATCATATGATTCTACCCCTGTAGATGGTAAAAAACGACACCAGCATGTATCATACAAGATTAATTCCATAAAAGTAAATACGAACCTAAAGTTCCCTGATGATTTCAGGTACAGAAGTTAATAATAATACTCTAAACAAGCACGTATAGAACTGCTTGTCAAAATATATAAATAATAACCACTACAGTTTCTACAAGCTTTATTGTTTAAAAAAACAAAAAAGGATTATCTTGACCCCATGATCACATAAATCCCCCACAAATCCCATACCTAATCTTTGTGGGACAAGAATTACCAATGGGCAACAAGCCCAAATCCCCACCACAAATTTCCATAAGCGAGCACATTTCATTTCAAAGAAAATAAAATTCATGATACATAGTTTCTAAACAGAATATTAGCGAAAAGATAAAACGGTTCTCTATCAAATTCCTTTTTTTATAGGTATAAAATAGTTCTATATCAAATTCTCCATCACATAGTTTTCTTTGTGAAAAGAAAAGACAGAAAACACTGTCAAAATATACAGCTGGATAAAAGGACTTTCCTTCACAACTGCACCCACCTAGCTAGGATGATAATCAATGAAGCTTCATACTTCCTAATCTCACTAAGAAAGATTAGGACAGAAGAGCAGGTAAATAATTTGTGTTTTAAATTGTGTTCCTGGTAAACCAAAGGTACTCTTTTAGCTGTCAGCTAGTATTAAATTTTACTGAGTTCTTGTTTCTTGCCAATCTTGCCATTTGCTAGGGTTGTAACTTGTATCAACCTTTTCTTGTATGTTGAAAACACGCCACAAACACATGTAAACTTTACAGAGAAAAATACCATAAAGCCACACAAATGCCAGCATGTAGAGAAAACCTTAGAAGTAAAAACTCAGTTTTTACATGCATCAAAAGACATAAAATTGATAAAGAATATTATTAAAGCTAACTGAATCAATAAGATATGGTTGAGAGATTAAAAAAAGGAAAAATTTCAAAAAAAAGGCCTCGGCAAGTTTTGAAGTTCAATTTGAAGGGATACCACAAACCTTCCATTTTTTCCAGAACCCTTTTCACGGCCCCAACACAGCCTCCACATGACATACCAACCTTGAGGACAACTGTCTGCACGAAAACAAAAACAGAACTTCAGGTCAAAAGTAATGAGGGAAAATAGCAGTGCATTAAACCTTACTCTTCCTTAGCAAGATAAGCATAATTCCAAGAAGCCACTGTTATCAGAGAGAGATGCAAGACTAGAGCGTGTAAAAAATGAAGATCTACGGAGAGGAAAGCTCTTCATCCTCTGAGGGGTGAACCCCAAAGGAAATTGAAGACATTTGGCCTCTTTCAATACAGTATCATATGATAAA
Organism: Juglans regia; assembly: GCF_001411555.2. Lineage (NCBI taxonomy): Eukaryota > Viridiplantae > Streptophyta > Magnoliopsida > Fagales > Juglandaceae > Juglans > Juglans regia. The sequence continues at coordinate 3,166,911 of NC_049905.1, forward strand.
TCAAGTGCAACTCAAGAAAAGTTAAGTCAAGTTTTCTCCTTGCATTATCTTTTATGATTCCCAAATACATTTTGCTAAATCCTTCCTCTTTATTTTCTTTTTGGGTCCATCAAAATAAACTGGGGAACTGATTCAAACCTTTGTTATTTCAAGGTTGAGTCAATAAAACAAAACCAACCATCCAAAAAGAAAGAAGCCCAACCCAGAGGACCTCAATTTACACACACAAGCAACATCATCAAATTCAAACTTCATTCGATCAAGACAATAGCATATAGATCGCTCTATATTTCATCTTAAAAAACATATCAAACCTTGCATGCCAAAGAAAAAAAAAAAAAGAAGAAATAGATGGAATTTTCGACCTCGAACTAACCGAACATGAAAAATAGAATGCCCAGAAAACCCCTGGCTATAGAGGAAGAATCCATTAAACGAAATCCAGATTTGACATGTAAAGAAGAAGTTGGGTTGGGTACCTGAGACATGACTACAGATTTTGGAAGAAACTAGATGAATGACTACAAAGACTCAGAGACTGAGATTTGTGGTGGTTTTCTCCGGTACAAGAAAGCTTAGGGGTCTGGGGTTGATTTATATAGAGAAGAGAAAGGAGAGGTCTTGGTGTTGAGTCGAACGGTTGAGGTGAGAAGAAAAAAAGAAAGGGATAGGAAAATGCTACTTTGCCGGTTTGTGTATTTAATTTTTTTTTTATTTAATAATTAAGAAAGTAATTTTTAATATATTAATATATTTTTTATTTTTTAAAAATATTAAAAAATAATAATAATAAAAACATACATTTAAACTATTGGTGAAATTGAGCGGGCTTACTCAAAGGATAATATATCATAATGAGTTCGGTGGCAACGGATTTACCCATGACGTAACGTAAAAGGCACTCGCCTTTTTATGTTTAATTATTTTTTTCCTTTTTTCAGTAATTAACTAGAAATTCAACGTCCTAGATTTTTATTTTTATTTATTTATTTATTGTTATTGGGAGAACTCGGATGACAATAAAATCATATGAGAAATATGTAGTAAAAGAGTAAAAAAATAAAATTATATTTTTAAATAATGTGTAGGAATGCTGAATTCTATATAACATGTCCCTTTTCTACGATCTCATCGTATCTAGGGGTGTAACCGGTCTGATCCGATCCGGTTTTGGATAAAATTTAGGACTGAACTGGTATGTACATATTTTGTATTTTCTAAAATCAATTACACACCGTTTACCCTCCTAATCTGGTATTTCCAATTTTATCAGTTTTCGATCTAATTCGGTTCGGTCCGATTTTCCGATTTATATATGTAGTAACAAAAATAAACATTGTAATCAAAGCAGATATAACAATATAATTATTAATAACTAAACCAAATGTGGAGTTTATTGCAGACAATCTATCCAACTACTATATTTTGCTTCACTTAATGTCAAAGACCAAGTACAACCATTCTTTTAACTATAAACATCCATATGCTATAGTGGGTTTATATATGCTAGAATATATATATATATATATTAATATTATAAGTTCCAATTAATTTCTTCACCCGATCCATATATGAAAGTCTCCTATCTGCATGCATATGTTAATTTCAAACTTATTTCTTATATGTTATTATTCCTTATTTTATTTTTATTTATTTTTGTTGAGCTTCACAATTTAAAACAATATGAGATGTTGTAATATGCAAATACAGATGATAAAATCATTTTGGAACATACAAGAGAATAATGAGATTTTTGACTTAGCAGATGAATCGATGATAATGATATGCACATGCAGATGATAAAATCAGTTAAAAACATATGATATGCAATGGAGCAAAGTCACTTGAAAGCTTTCATTCAACTCAGAATCTCATCATATGCTTAATCAAACAAAACAAACAGAACTTTAGGCTAATGTGGTCCTTAGAAAAAAGAAACTAGGAAGTCCGCAACCCAAACATATCATTACAGATTAAACAAACAGAGCTTCAGTGCTTCACTATTGAGTATTGACGTTAGACAAATAAAGATTCTCAAGAAAAATTACAGTCGAAGCAGAGAGACCTGAGAGAGGGGCTGCCGGCTGCATGAGAGATGAGAGGGCTGCGCGAGACGCTGAGAGAGTGAGGAAGAGAGGTGAGGCCAGGAACGTTGGAGGCTGTGAGAGGGCAGAGATGGAGGCCGTGAGTCGCAGAGAGGTGGAGAGTGAGGAAGAGAGGGGTACCGACAGAGGAACTGGAGGATGCGACGGAGGCTGTTAGCCTATTACGTGCGGCGTAGTTCCTGGAGGGGGGGGGGGATCTAGAGTTTCTAAGGGAAGGGGTGGGAAACTGAAAGTAAAACTCGGGGGTGGTTTGAGGGGAAATAAATCTGAGGGTTTTTGGGGGTGGGGGGGTGGGGGGGAGGGTGCCGTTTCTTAGAGTAATTTAATACCAGATAATAATAATAATATATATAGTTATATATATTTTGTTATAGTGATTTAACCTATTAAAAAAAATTATTATAGACTTATAGTGATTTAATATAGATGAGTATAATATAATTATAACTATAGTCTATATTAGACTATTAGTATAGCTAGATATTAATATTAGTTATATATTAGTGTAGCTATATAATATATTAGACTATATAATAGTGTTAATATTAGACTATTAGTATTAGTATATATATTAGTATTAGTTATATATTAGTTATAGCTATATAATATATTAGACTATATAATAATATTAATATTAGACTTAAAGTATATTACTAATAATAATATATATATAGTTATATATATTTTGTTATAGTGATTTAACCTATTAAAAAAATTATTATAGACTTATAGTGATTTAATATAGATTAGTATAACTATAACTATAGTCTATATTAGACTATTAGTATAGCTATATATTAATATTAGTTATATATTAGTATAGCTATATAATATATTAGACTATATAATAGTGTTAATATTAGACCATTAGTATTAGTATATATATTAGTATTAATTATATATTAGTTATAGCTATATAATATATTAGACTATATAATAATATTAATATTAGACTTAAAAGTATATTACTAATAATAATATATATATATAGTTATATATATTTTGTTATAGTGATTTAACCTATTAAAAAAAATTATTATAGACTTATAGTGATTTAATATAGATTAGTATAACTATAACTATAGTCTATATTAGACTATAAATAGTATTAATATTAGACTATTAGTATTAGTATTAGTATATATATTAGTATTAGTTATATATTAGTTATAGCTATATAATATATTAGACTATATAATAATATTAATATTAGACTTAAAGTATATTACTAATAGTAATATAGTATTAGACTATTAGTTATAGTGATTAGAATAACTATTTGTAATACATTTAATATACTATAGTATAATAGTATTAATATTAGCCTATTAGGATAGTCATATATTAGTATTAGTTATAGTGATTTAGTATAACTATATTAGTATAAGTATAACTATAGTCTATATTAAATTATTAGTATTAGTTAAATGGTTATAGACTTATATATTAGTATAGCTATATAATATATTAGACTATATAATAATATTAATATTAGCCTATTAGTATTAGTTATAAACTATATATTAGTATTAGTTATAAACTTATATATCAGTATCAACATTTTATGTAATAATTTATAAATTATAATATTAAATTATTTCATATATGAATATATATAATTATATATATTATATATAAAAATTTCACATATAAATTTATAATTATACATTATATATAAAACTTATATATATTAATATATATATAATATTTTGTATAAAACTTATATATACAAATATTATTTTTTATATATTTTTTATCAACTGGTCCACTCCGGAAAATCCTAAAACTGGAACCGGATCAGTTTCGGCCAGTTTTTACATTTCAAGAACCGGTTCTTGACCAGACCTGTTCAAAATCAATAAAACCGATCCAGTCCAAATTGATTTTTGGGTTTGAATTTACACCTCTAATCGTATCGCTTAGATTTCAAATATAAAATTGAGAAATGCTTATTGCTTGGGGTCTGGATCCCGAGCACTTCTATCAAGATTTTTATTTATTTATTAATAAAGTAAATGTTTTTAAGGATGTTATAATTTTTTAAAAATATTTAAAGATATAAAAAATATATATATATGAAAAAAAAATATTTAGTATTATCGGAACCATCTCGTACTTGGTGGGTGTAACACGACTCAAATAGGTCCTACTCTATGATATTATAGAGTCTTTTGTATTTTTAAATTAAGATTTCTTAAAACTTTGCAAAGGATTTTAGAGTTTAGAAAGTGAGAAAAACATATGAAATATGTCTTACAATATTAATTCGTATGGAAATCTCATATAGACTATTTATTATAACTTACGCGCTAGAATTCAAAAGTAAAGTCTAAAGAAATGGAAAATTACGTATCCTCTAGTAAAAGTAGATTATTGATAATTTTCCAACTAATGGTCAATATATAATGTATTAGTTATTTTTTTTTCTTAGTTAATGATGATTGAAATGAATTTTGCTTCATTTTGTAAATGCGTACACCATTTACATTCTAGCCAATGTTAGAGATTTAAGATTGTCATTAGTGATCAAGCATATATATATATATATATATATATAATATCACACTCAAATCAGATCATATTATGTTCAAAGCCAACATGTCACAATTGGATTGGTTAACTAAAGTTTTTGAAAGTGTTAATGAGGTAACAAGCTTTCATTGATGCCAGCCTTATAACCCAATAAGAAAAAGTTGTGCATCACTTGACAACGAAAAATTCTTCTCGTCAGATACTATTAATTAGTCCACACCCCACATTTTATAAAAAAACTCATACATCTTATAAAAAAAAAAGCTTATAAGTGTGGATTGTGAAAGTAAATAGTGACTGATATATAGAATTCCTCTTTGACAACTCATTTAAGTAGAAAGAAAATATAACATAATTTGATTAATTTGACAAATTTATTTATTAGAGAGAAACTCAAATTCCATTTTACAGGAAAATTTATGTGGTAGTCTTTGCATAGGTTGAGAAGTACAAAGTGGTTTTCTTTGGTAGTACATGATAAAAAAGAGAGTGCAGTACCCATAGAGAAGTACAGGCATCTTTAACTAGTGTTCTATCTACCCAACTTTGACAAAGAGGCATTTCTGTACTCAACTTGCAACAGATAGCAACCTTGCTTTCATATTACTCAAATTCCAAGATCATCTCTCTCCCTCTCTCAAGTGATGATCATAATATATATACACATATGGTAAGAATTTCTTTTATAAATTTATAAGGCATAGCAGAATATTAATTCAGTACCTTGTTTAGGATCTTCAATGGAATTGTTACATGTGTTTGGTCATCCTGACTCCGAATACTTCTTTATGGTGGCGAAGTATATTATTAAAGAAAAATTCTTCTTATCAGCTACTATTCACCATTTCACGCTCCATATCCTATAAAAAAATACATTCATACTCTATGAAAAACACATACCCTATGAAAAAGTTATAGGTGTGAGGTGTGAGAGTGAATAGTAATTGATATATAGTAAATCACATTACTAAAGCATACAAGCAATTCTACAACACGGCCTGATTTTCAAATAAGAAAACAAGATTCGAATAATAAAAAAAAAAAAACTCAAATTTAAAAGAGATTTTCCTTGATTTTCTAGTGCACTTTACTTGAAAGGGGTGGAGGAGGGGCAACGTACACTCTCCTCCACATAAACATTTCAAATTTCCATCATTTTTCTTACGCAAGAAAGAAATGGAAGAAATACTTGAACTTTTTTACTGTATGCTCAATATATATATATAAATATATATTTATCATTTGTTTTATTATTATCAACTCAACATTTCATGATGTGGCATCAAATGATTGACCCACGAGTTAAGTATAACAAATAGTCTCTAATAGTTTAATACCACGTAAAAAAATGGTGGGAGAATGATGATAAAATGAATGGTAGGTACGTTGCATTACTAATATATATATGTGTGTGTGTATATATATATATATATGTATATGAAATTAAGAAGGTTGGTTGGCATGTATTTGGTCAACAAATTGCGGTCGATAGGTGCAACGACTAATTATTTTTAGATGGTCGTTCTTCGATTATCTCCAACCGTTCAATCAAAGTGGTAGGACCAACAGCTTACCAAAATGGTACTGCTATTGTATATGAATCAATGAATTCCCTTTTGGCATGATGCTATCTTCACTGTTTATTATGTTAACATACGGGGGACGATGTGAAACTTCCGGAGATCGAAATCCCAGACTTCAATTTATTTAAAAAAAAAAAAAAAAAAAAAGAACAAAAAATGAATCTGAGATTTGAGATTATAATTCATTTGGCCCCAAGTGGTGGTGTTTCTTTCTTTTATATATTTCAATTTTGGCCAAATAAGTGGTTGATTTTATAAAGGAAATGTATTTTATGCATTGAAATCTTACACAGCTCTCAAATAAAATAGAGAACATGTCAGATAGAAAAACAATGCAATATGATGATTGAAATAACACATGATCATGCCATCGATCAGTAAACGATCGGATTGTGCCGAGCTCTTCCTGTAAGACAAGAAGACAGTCATCAAATAGTCACAGGAATCAGTTAGCCTCTGAGGGCTTCATGAGTGTGCCCTCTTTACCAGTTACATCGCCATTGCAATACAATCTCATCTCTCATATGAAGAATATGCCATCATGTTTAACAACATAATGAATATACCATCATGATTAGAATACCAGTTTTGTCTCTGTCTCTTGTATGAATTCACCATTATATCCAGCAACTAGCTTAGAACAACAGGCTCCAGGGCCATGTCATTAATCATTCAAAATTGTATAATCTACATGGTTTCTCTTGACATATAAATGTGGTGAGAAGTACTTCTCCCTCTCTTTGGAGAAATAATGCCAACAAACAATTTGCATCTTGAGAAAATACAAAGAGATCAGGTTCTTTAGAACTTACACTGGTGTTAATTTCCTATCGAGCCTCAATGTGTCACCAATAATCTCTGCATGAACATGAACCATCAAAGAAACTATGAAATCGGTTGTTGTCCCGAACAATTATCTCTCTTCCTGTAAATTTCGAAATCAGCTTTATGGCCTCATGGCAATCACCGCAGACACGGAGGTTTTTAACCACTCGAATCACATCTTTTGAAGATGTACTAATTAGACCAAATGCAATAGCCAGCTTCTCACTATGACAACCAAGGAAATGTTCCTTCTCCTCCTCTTCAACGTCGAACAGGACAAAATCTGTACTTGGAACATAGCCTGCTGCTTTCAATTCCATAGCCAATTCATTGAGTTTTGCGTATATCTTTTCTGACAAGTAGTGAGACTTGTCTCCCACGAGAAATTCATGAACAACCCCATCTACTTCAATCCAACTACATCCTGGTATCTTTTGGATCCCCTTTTCATTCATGGTCGACCTCAGCTCTGCTGCTTCATCCCATCTATGGCTTACTGAATAAATATTTGATAAGAGAACATAATTTCCTGAGTTCCATGGTTCTAACTGAATGAGTTTCTTCAATACATGTTCTGCCAACTTGGTGTTTCGATGTAGCCTGCATCCACTTAACAAAGCTCCCCAAACAATAGCATTGGCCTCCATGGGCATACTTGTTATCAATTGATGAGCTTCATCTAGTAATCCTGCACGACCTAGAAGATCCACCATACATCCATAATGCTCGATTGTAGGTGTCACGGAAAATACAAGGTTCATGCTATTGAAATATCGACGACCCTCATCAACTAGACCCGCATGGGTACACCCACAGAGAAGGCCAATGAAAGTGTTTCCATCAGGCTGAATCCCAGTTTTCTCGATTTGGGCAAATAGTCCAAATGCGGCTTTGACATGCCCATTCATACTAAGCCCTGATATGATGGCATTCCAGACAACTCGGTCTTTTTCCTTCATCCCTTTAAAGACTTCCCAGCCTTGCACCATGCTCCCACATTTTACATACATATCAATCAATGCTGTACCAAGAACAGGGTTAGTTAAAAACTCATTCCTATCCATCAGCCCACTTGCCCAGTTCCCCAAGTCTAGCGCACCTAACCTTGCACAAGCAGAAAGAACTCCAACCATTGCATAACGATCAGGTTTCAGGTTTTCTCTCCGCATCTGGAAGAAAAGGTCCAGAGCTTCTTTAGGGAGTCCATTTAGAGCATAATTCTGAATCATAGTGCTCCATGTAACTATATCCTTCTCGCCCATCCTGTCAAAGACACACCGCGCTTTCTCCATGTCTCCACACTTGGCATACATGTCCACTAAAGAAGTAGCCACAAACACATTCCTCCCCATGCCAATCTCTGCCATATATCCATCTATCCACGCTCCACTTCTTAAGTCCCCTAGTTGAGTGCATGCGGACAAAACCTTAACAATGGTAAAGCTGTCAGGCAGCAAGCCCATCTCTAGCAACATCCGAAACATGTCAATAGCTTCCCCATACTGACCAACACCAATGTACCCACTAATGATTGCAGTCCAACAGACAACATTCTTCTCCGGAATATCGTCGAAAATCTTACGTGCGTGTCCCATATAGCCACAACTAGCATACGAGCAGAGCAAACTGGTTTTCACATAGACATCGTCGTCGAACCCCTCTTTCACCACAAGGGTATGAATCTTCACCCCCAGTTGAAAATCCAAAAGTCTCGCGCACGCCTTAAGAACAAAAGGAAAAGTGAAACAGTTGGGCAAGAATCCCTCTCTCCGCATCATAACATAATATTCAATGGTATCATGGAAGCAGTCGTTGGAAACCAATCCCCGAACCATCGTGTTCCAGAGAAAAATGTTGGGTTCTTTGGCTTGGTCGAATACAATCTGCGTGTAATGTGTTTCACCAAGATGCAAGCCGCAGCGCAAGACCATGTTGAGGAGATAGTTGTCCTCGTCGAGGCCAAGACGGAGAATGCGGGCGTGGACGTGCTTGAGGTGTTTGAAGGAGTTGAAGCCTTGAAGGAGGGTTTGCTTGATCTCCAAGACCTTGGAAAATGTTATAGAGGTTGGGTTGGCGAAGATGGCCATGACCCTCACTGTCGCTGTTGGTGACGCCTCTTCTCATCGATAGAGTGAATGCAATCTCAGGCAACCTTCAGCCAACATGTTGTGCTGGCCGACAATGGGAGGCAATGTCAAAACGAATTACATAGTTATTGAAGTATAAAAGCAATAAGAGCAAGCATCCACAAAATTAGACAGAAAAGACTAACAAGTAACAAACTTTCACGTGTTTAATATTTTCATCCCAACTCCATTACATGCTCAAATTCAAAGAATGTTAGAAGATTAATAAAATGGCATGAAAACTTATCACTTGAACAACACAAGTGAAGCCACTCCATTCCATCCACTCCATTGCAATCCAAATAGGCTTTCGCCCAACCAACAAACCAAACATACAGCATGCTTGCTGCCCAAAGGAATTTTAATTCATTTATCACTTGATCCCAAGCTAAATCCATCACACAATCCATTGTTCATGCATAATACACTCAACATATTCAAATCTGTCAAATTCTTGGACCTCATGGTCCTCATATAAATTCCAATCTATAAACCATTGTACTTAAGTAAAATCTAACCAACTCTTCAACTAAATCAATATTCGCATATAAGTTAAATCCATTATCCATTTAAACTCAATATCCAACAAACCCAAATAATTACATAGCTTCACAAATCTCAAACCGATAGAATCATCAACACATTCTAAAGGTGAAAGAGGCATAATAGCTTAAGATTTTAAACAAATTATAGGTATGGAGAAGTGAGAACAATGGAAACATAAAGGTCTGCCATACCTCAGCCCATGATGGCTCCAATTCGGTAGCACCTGCAAGATAAATTTTTTAAATAATCATGATAACTGCATACTAAAATTGTAGAAAAGAAAAACAAAATTTCGGACCTATAAGGAAAACAAAATTCAGTTTTAAGATTGCATAAGAAAAAAAAAGTTGCTGTCATTTATAATCGAGCTATCATGCATTATGAATAATAAAAAATGCAGAATTGACTAGTTCTCACGAGTGGCTGCCTTCAAACTGTTCCATGAGTCTCCGATTTCAAGCAAAATCTGAGCTTTTTGTTCTTGTAAAACTGCAAGTTCGGGCATCAAGGTAAGAGCAGCCTCCCATTTTCCTAGTGCTTCCCGGTATTTCCCATCCTCCAAGGAAAAAAAAATGCTATGAGAATTAAGCCATGAATTCGTGTAGCATAACACAAATAGCAACAGGCAAAAGAATTAAATTAACACGAGAATCGTGGTAAACGTTTCAATATCATTCGAAAACGGGGGAAAATTGATCACCAGCCGTGGGAGAGTGGATTTCGAAAAAACCCAATCAGAATTTAATAAAGAGAACCATTTCTCGAAAAGACACTCAACACAAGTAAATCTCCACAGCTGGTACCGAGCTAATTCAATCACCAAAACCCATTTCTATCAAGATTGGGGCTTTTTTTGTTTAATTAGCTAACTGGGTATATTCTCATCACTAAAATTGAGAAATAATTACATATCTAGAACCAAGATCTAGAAAATCACAATAAAAGAGGGGGATTTAAAGTTTTGGGGGATACCTCGGCGAGCTTATTTCCCTGCGTCTGAAAGGACTGGGCATGTTGCTTGGAGTCCGATGAATTAGAGGCATCGAGAGAAGCTAATCCCTCACTACCGTTCTCCCTTTTTTTAAGTTGTGTATTGCTGCTGTTATTAGCTTCGTCGTCTTCCTGATGATACTCAAAAGGGAGCTTTGGGAAGTTTGATACGGCGTCCGCTGGAGGGAGGAGGAGGAGGTGGCCGGCGAGGTGGGGTCGTTGGCGACGGGCTGTGCGCTGCGGAGGCTTGAGGGAGAAGAGGGATTGGGGGGGGATGGAGGGAAAGGAATAAGGGGAAACGGGTTTAAAGATATTGTTTTTTGCCGCGAATTACTATCGCCGCAAAATCTGAGTAACCTGATATTAAAAAAAAATAATAATACAGATAAGTTTATTTGCGGCCCAAAATAGTCGCCGATAAGAGCTTAAAACTGCGTGGCAGAAACTAATAACCCACGAGAGCAAAATATTACTTAGTAAGATAATTGGCGGCGATAAAACGTCGCTGCAAAAAGTTTAAAACCTTGTCGCAATAAAATTAACCCATGAAAGTGAAGTATATTTGGTAAATTTATTCACGACGACTTTTTATCGACGCAAAATGAATTTATTTTGTCACAATTTTTTTTTTCTTTTACAAAATTTACTATCTCGTGGCAAAATGCTTGTTTTTTTTCCCACAAATAATTTCGCTTCATCAGCACACTATTTGTCCCAAACGTATATCTTGAAAAAATAATTTGTGGAAAAACTCCATATTTGTTGTAGTATACAAAATACTTTTTAATTTCAAATCTTTAATTTTTTTTTATCTAATCAATACAATATTCAAAACACAAAAAATATTACTATTTTTTAAAATTTTAAAATAAAAATAATATTTAAACAATTTTTTAACTTTATAATATCTGTTTTCAAAATTTTCTCTCTCATTTCTCAAAACTTAATAAAATATCTTAAGTTAAACTATTTTATTATTATTCATTGATATACTGAGATATTCTAAGTCGATAAAACAAAATAGAAAAAGGTTGAAGAATTAGAAGATGGTGTACTTTTTCCATACTTGATTTGTCGTGGAATCTCACTTTTTTTTCTATTAGATTTTCAAAAGAGTAATACTACTCATTATTTATTTTTTTATCATCTTCTTATCATCTTATGATGTGATATTAAATGATTGGAAACTATTTATTATATTTTATTTATGAATCTATCATTTAATGCAATATCATAAAATGATTAGAGCATGATTAAAAAAAAAATGATGAGTATAAATTTTCTTTTCATAAATTGTTGCTTTGAGATAATTAGATTATAATTACCATTTTGGTCGCTGGCATAGGCATGCACTGGAAAGCGGGTTTTGGATATCTCTATTGCCTACGTTAATGGATTTTATGAGTGAGCGGTTATTAGTCATTTAGGGATGCAAATAAACAAAGTAGGTAGTGAATAGCTCGACATCGGCTCGTGTATACTCGATTCGAACTTGGTTCATTTAATAAATGAGATGTTCATAAACACTATTATAGGTTCAAATATTATATGAACAAAACTCGTATAAACTCAGTTCGACTCGATTTAGACTTGTGAACAAAATTCGTATAAACTCGACTTGACTCGTTTAAACTGAAGCTCGTAATATGTTTTATATATGTATGCGTTATGTATATTACATGTTAGTTATATTTTATATACTTAATTATATATTATTAATTTATTTATAGTTTACCTTATTTAATATATATATATATATATATATACATGTTATGTTCCAAAAATGTGTAGAGGATAATTTATATAATCATATATCATAAGACTACAACTATTGATTTATTATATTATCTATATGTATTAAATAGTTTAATTTATTACATTTGTCGTATGTATTATTCTTTTAATTTATAACTATAAGTTATTTTTATAAAAAAAACTATACCATAAGAATTTTGAATCAAAATTATTTGGTTGAATAGTTAAAAACTTAAATAGTTTTTTTTTTTTTTGTAAAATTTAAAATCTTTTTATTAATCAAAAGATAAGATTAAGAAGTTTCAAAATAAAAAATTAAGTTTGAGTTCAAGCTACTCGAGCTCAAGTTGAATTCAAACAACATTAATGGTTAACGAACAGAGTTCGAACAAAGATATTTGAGTTTTACTAGCCAAGTTCAAACGAGCAAACATGTTAATCGAGCACAAGTACCTTTGTTCGAATTCGACTCGATTTGGTTCGTTTGCAACTCTAGTCATTTATTCTCCATGATCATCAACATGCATTGTAAAAACATGTTCTTCATTTTTTTCACTCAATATTACAAAAATTCCTAGAAGGGAAAATACATGAAAAATAAGATCAGCTAGCAACAAGGTTAATCTCTTGTTAACGTCCCTTGTTGCAAATAAGTATCTCACAAAGCTCTTCGAGTCGATCCTCTAGTCTTTCGATCGACTCTTGTATCGGCGTAATTTGTGTAGCTATGCGTAAATCGATCTCAATTAACATAGCGTTAAACCAGGTTGTATCTGATCTTCACTTGATGAGGTCGTACCAACTTTTTGTGTCGATGGATAGGGGTGTGGTCTCCCCATTTGAATAATTGGCATTGTCTAACGAATTGGCTCCATAGGCTGGTGTCCTTGTTCATTTGATTGATCTTCCTTGATGAGGTTGCACCAGCCTATTGTGTCGATGGATCGAGTAGTGGCCTAGTCTGACTAATTCCCATAGTCGAGTGAATTGGCTTCATAGGTTGGTGTCCCTATTCACTTGATCGATCTTCACTTGATGATGTTATACCATCCTATTATGTCGATGGATGGAGTAGTGTCCTAGTCTAACTAATTGGCATAGTTGAGTGAATGTTAGGGTTCTTGGCGGCGAAGGGAAAAACAGATTGGGAAACCCTAACTGGAAGAACTAAGGCTGCGTTTGGTTCCTTGACCGAACTCAAGTTCAATTCAGATTTAGACCTCTTCTAATATCCAAACACCAAACTTTCAAATAATTAAACTCATCTGAACTCAAAACCTCTTTACACGTGGAACCCATAATCTTTTTCAACTCAACACCTTTTTATACGCGGGACCCACAACTTTTTTCAACTTTTCATAAATACATCTAAACTCATCTTAACATCCAAACACATCTAAACTCATCTTAGGTGGGCCCCACATAACTCACTTCACCATCTCAACTTACTACTATTTATAGAAAACTCAACTCAGCTCAACATCTAAACACAACCTAAAGCATTCAAGTGAACTGAAGTGATAACTAAAGTGAAGACTTGTCGTAGTTGATGAATAACTCGAAACGGTGCATTGAGGGGATGGAAGAAATGGTGCGTGGCGAGCTGGCTAGATGCAATCTTCAGGAGCCTTAAACGATGCGTTTTAATTTTGAGCGCTACGTCTCATTAACATAAAATGCTGCATTTATATCCTATGACAGAAGGAGTTTGTTCCTGCTGTCAGTATATTTCTTGCTATTTTCTGTTAGGAAATTGTCAGGTCACAGCATTAAACCTTACTCTTCCTTAGCAAGATAAGCATAATTCCAAGAATTGACTTTTATTAGAGAGAGATGCAAGACTAGAGCGTGTAAAAAATGAAGATTTACAAAGAGGAAAGCTCCTCATCCACTTAGGGGGTGAACCAAAGGAAATTGAAGACATTTGGCCTCTTTCAATACTATATCAAAAAAAAGAAAACATATGATAAATCAAGTGTAACTCAAGAAAAGTTCAGTCAAGTTTTCTCCTTGCATTATCTTTTATGATTCCTAAATACATTTTGCTAAATCCTTCCTCTTTATTTTCGTTTTGGATCCATCAAAACAAATTGGAGAACTTACTCAAACCTTTGTTATTTCAAGGTTGAGTTAATAAAACAAAATTAACCATCCAAAAAGAAAGAAGCCCAACCCAGAGGACCTCAATTTACACACACAAGCAACATCATCAAATTCAAACTTCATTCAATCAAGAAAATAGCATATAGATCGCTCTATATTTCATCTTAAAAAACATATCAAGCCTTGCATGCCTAAGAAAAAAGGAAGAAATAGATGGAATTTTTAACCCCGAATTAACCGAACATGTAAAATAGAATGCCCAAAAAATCCTTGGCCATAGGGGGAAGAATCCATTAAATGAAATCCAGATTTGACATGTAAAGAAGAAGTTGGGTTGGGTACCTAAGACATGACTACAAATTTTTGAAGAAACTAAGTTGAATAACTACGAAGGCTAGAGACTATTTGTTGTGGTTTTCTCTGGTACAAGAAAGCTTAGGGGTCTGGGTTGATTTGTATAGAGAAGAGAAATGAGAGCTCTTGGTGTTGGATTCAAATGGTTGAGGTGTGGAAGAAAAAACGGGATAATATATCATAATAAGTTTGGGAAAATCAACTGGAACTCCCTCCCCACAAAAAGCAATATTGCCTCTTGCCTCCAATTTCCAACCACAACTGATACCTCTTGCCCAATAGTCCATTCCACCCCCGACACACTAGAGCACATCTTCCTTATTTGCCATTTATCCCATGTTATTTGGCATCAATCCCCATGGCCCCCCAACATTGAAACATTCTCAACTAAACCCATACAAAACTGGATCAACCTGATAATTTCCCCCAATCTCACTTTAAACATCTCCCCCGACCAAACCCATCCCTTCCAAATATTTGTCTTCATAGCCATGGATCAAACTTGGATGCACCACAACAAAGCCAACCTAGGACAAACAATCCCTTCAGCCTTAGAGATCTCAAACCTAGTCAACCGCCTTTCTGTAGAACGCATAACAGCCTGGCAACAAAAGCCAAAAAACCTCAATCACGCAACTTGGTTAGCCCCTCCTTTCGACTTCATGAAGGTCAATTATGATGTAGCAATTCGGGAAAAAATCACCATTATTGCAGGCATATGCATCAACTCAAGAGGAGAAATTCTTAAGTCATGGGCAAAAAACATCCAAGCATCTACCTCTCTTTATGGTGAAGCACAAGCAGCATTTCTGGCAATCAAAGAAACTATGGCGCACAAAGCTCAATTTATTTTCCTAGAAGGCGACTCTCAACTCATACACAAAGCCATCAGTGATAACCACGAAGATATTAATTGGTCCATCCAAAACATCATTGAGGATTATTGACATCACATCAGTCAGTTCACAGACTGGAGATCCTTATATGTCCCTAGAAGTGCCAACCATAAGGCACATGAGCTTGCTCAAATGGTTGCTAACTCATTACGCATTACTCAGGATCTTGTCACTCATGACTCTCTCTATTGGTCTCATACTTGATTTGACCCCATAGCTTTTCTTTATGCTCTGTAATAACTCTGTAACTCTGTATTTTCTTTTGTTTAATATATGTTTGGTTTGAGAAAAAAAAAAGTTCGGGAGAAACTCTTGTTGCAATTGCCTGGAGGAATCCCCACATAACCGGCATGCCTTTTAATAAAAATTTTGATTTTTTTACCTCTCCATTTCGTTCTCCCTCTCTATCAATTATTTACAGAAAGCAACATAAAAACTGTTGTGATGCCGCCTATCGCATTTCTCACCCCATTTTCTTGGAAGGTGATTGGGTTCGGGTTGAGTGCATAGTGTTGTCTCTACGTCTTCCTTCCAAGCTTTCAAAATGGACGCAGATATTGAAAGTTGCAAACTTGGTAGGTGCTTGGGTTCGGGTTGAGTATAAAAACTTTTCTCACCCCATTTTCTTTCTTTCTTTAAGCTCGGAGTCTCTCTCTCTCTCTCTCTCTCTCTCTCTCTCTCTCTCTCTCTCTCTCTCTCTCTCTCCAGTGGGTCCTTTGCATTATATTCTAAGAGTCTCAGTTCACTCACTTTCTTGTATTTGGACTGTTAGAAACTTGCTGTTGATTTGGTTGTATCAAGGAAGAAACGGTGTAAATGCAGAAGAATTACTGCGATAGGGGCTAAGAATGCATGCAAAGTATTTGATAAATTGTCAAAGAAAAAATCACTAACTGGTTTAGTCATGGGAGACTCACCGATAAAATTTTTTCCATCAACCTCACAGTCTGTATTAATAGTCTGTGCTACTTTCTCTTCTTCATATCGTCTTTCGTCTTTCGCCTTTTATTTTTTAATTTTTTCGTCTGAAGTAGTCAACTGATTACATCGTGATTTCCCATTGCGGTTGTACGCAGAAGAACTCATAGATTTATTACCCACGACATAACGTAAAAGAATAATGATAGAGTTATTACTCTATTACTACTCATGTACTATCAAATTTATATTTGATTTTTTTTAATTTTTAATTATACTTAATGATTAAGGAAGTGAGTATTAGTAAACTTATATATTTTTTTAATTTTTTTAGTGATTAAGGATGTTAAAAAAATACTTAAAAGAAAATGATAAAAAAATAAAAAAATTGAAATATACTTGAATAGTAGATGGGTAGTGATAGGGTTACTAAGGGACTCGCCTTTTATGTTTAATTATTTTTTCCTTTTCTACAGTAATTAACTAGAAATTCAACGTCCTAGATTTTTATTTTTATTATGAGTTATATTTGAGGTGAGCAAGTCTTTCAAACTCAATTTGAAAAAACACAGGAGCCACGATTTTTTTTATATAAGTTTTAGATTTATTCCTTTTTAAAAAAAAAAAGAGTTTACGAGACTTACTCATGCATAAATCATTTACCCTTAATTAATGGTATGATAGACATTTTCGTGCTTATTCGTGGGGATTAGATAATTAAATTCTAGTTGTTTAATTTATATGCTCACGAATAAGGTTGATTATTCATGGGGATTAGATAATTAAATTATAGTTGTTTAATTTATATGCTCACAAACAAGGTGATCAAACGCACATGATCGATCACGTTTACTAGTGTCTACCTTAACTAAGGTCTAATTTAATCAAATGCACATGCGTACGTATTACGCGACGTATTAAAGATTATGATAGCTATTGGGGGTATGCATAAGAGATATGCGGAGAAAAATAAATAATATTTACAGTCATAGAATGCATATGTGTTGTATAATTCTTTTAAAAATAAAAGAGTAAATACAGAATTTATACGAAAAAAAATAATTAAAAAGTGAATCTCATTATTTTTTAAAACGATTGCACGGTATTTATATACTTCACAAAACATTAATTTATCCAACTTAAGAGATCAAAGTATCCAATCTAATTAATTTAATTAAGATCTTCAAGTATTACGTCAACATATATCTTAATTTGTATTGAATGCCAATCTGTTGATCTTTTCTGTATAAAAAAAAGTTTGTGAATGGATATGTTATATTTTAGCACCACCATACAGCATCGTATCTACAGCCGGTGCTGTCAAATCATTAAGAAGACAGAGATATGTCCCAATTAATTAATTAGGATATGGAATGGAAAGCATATGTTCTCTTTTAGTGGATCGATGTATCTATCATTCATGCACAATTCACAGACGATGATTTCGTTCTTGCAGAGCTTATACGCTTCAGCTACCACAAGTTGAATGATCAATACCTTCTTCTCTATATATATTCCCCTTTTTAAAAAGAACAAAAAAAAAAAGAAGAGGACAGCGACATTTTTGGGTACATTAAGATTCTTGATATTTATACAAAGGGAGATCAATAATGCATGACTAATTATACAAAGTACAGTTGATTACATCATTATTCAAGTAATATTGATATAATAAAGATAAGTATTACGATAAGCAAAAAATTTTATAAAAATAAATCGATTACGAACTGACATAGATTTATGTAATATGTTGAATTTACTTTATAATAAAAATAGTTTTACAATCTAATTAACGTTCATAAAATCGTTTTATGATTAAAACATTTCTCAAGTGTGAGTGAGAGAACGGAAAAATAATTATGAGAAGTATTTATTGTAATTAGAAAATATATTATAATTATGAGATTGTAGATAATGTCGTTAATTAGTAATGTTCCAAAGAAAACAATCCAAATTAGAAAAAAAGGTTTTTGTGTTTCTCCAAAGGAGAAGTACCCATTAACGGAGGAATATCAAACAAGTAGCGTAGATTCTCTGCTAAAAAAGAGAAATGATGCTAATTGTCATCAAGTAGAAATTAAAGGGATCTGCTTATTCCCTATAAATGTGTCATCGATCGGGCAGACAAACACAAAGCTTATCACATAGAAACAAAAATTTAGAGATCATCGAGGTTGAAAGAGGCATTATAGGCACATGTCAAAGGCTGCGAGCACGGGTACTCGGCAGGCTACCGAGGCAGCACCAGCCCCTCTACTTCAGATGCAGAGGCGGCCCAGTTACGGACAAAGGTTGGCAACAATTGCAGAAGAAAGCGAGAGTGGTGGTCATAGCAGTCAGAGCTGCAACCTGAAACCGCCGGCCATTAGCAGCACGTCCGGCAAGGTTGATTATCCCAAGCGAAAGCCCTCCATGGTGGCTAATTAATGAATCTGCTTAAGATGATCATGCATGTCGTTTCCCTAGCTAGTTTGTATGTGTACGTACCTGCCATGTAATTGAATGGCTTCTTCTGTACGTACCATAAATTAGGGTGAAGTTATCAAAGGATGGGATGTTACAAGAACAAAATGAATAAAGCCGATCGCTATAGTCAATGAATCTGCAATCATGCATGTACATTAAATCATGTATGGATTATTTCTCTTCTTTTTATTGCAATCGATGTCATTTTATAGGTCTGCGTACTGTTCCTAAGAGGCCGATGGAGCTTTAAACTTTATTTTTCTTTGGACGTGACCAATACCATGGTGGTATATCCTCTTGGCTAATCAAGAATCAAATAACAGTACTGGTAACACTACAAATTTATTAAATAAAACTTTTGGTTTAAAAAATAATCATTTTCACCACAAATTAAGAATATTTATATTAGCTGTTGCTTCCAAATTTCCAATGAAAAGGTTATATTAGTTGTGATTGCTAAGCTTATAATGATTAATGCTCCCAACCCAAATCATACTTCGAATTAATAAAATATATTAATTCAAATCATTTAATTACTATTCGTAAATATATTGAAACATTCTAAGTTAATAAAATATTTTATAAAACAAAATGGAAAAAGCTTGAGGAAGAAGACCATACTTGAGTGCTTATGGAATCAACTTTTTTATTAATCTCTCGTAAATTGTTGTTTTGAAATTAGATTATAATTACCATTTTACGAGGACATGTAATTATGGGCTCAACCCTTAAAAAAGAAAAAATGGGAAAAGCCCTTAGAGGGCCCAACCAGTCGGCCCAAGGCCTTGGAGGCCCATCTTCTTTACCCCCCACACCATCTTCTTGTTCCCTTCTCTCCCGTGGCGCACCCCTTCCCCCACGGCTCTCTCTCCCTCTGCAACCCGTGAGCTCTGCACGCCACCCATGCTCCCCACTACACCTCCTGACCATCACCATTTCTCCCCAACCCATGTCGTCCCTCTCTGTCTCTATTATTAAGAGTGCATATGCTTTACACACGTGTACAGAAAAGTTAGTTAATGTATTAGCCAATCAGAGTTAAATTTGACTTTGTATATAAAGCAGTTTCTTTGTAAACATTTCAGTATGATGAATAAAATCATTTTCTTATTCTCTGGAAATTGGAGGTCTCGATATTCTTGATATGGTATCAGCGGAAATTAGGTATTTTCTCCTCTAATTTCTACTTCTTCTCTTCCTATCATGGCTGATCACACACATCCTTCTTCCGCTGTTGAATCTGATCCTCGTAGCTCTTACTTTCTCACCAACACTGATGATCCTGGTGTTCTTCTAGTTAGTGAGAAATTGAGCAATAATAATTACCATTCGTGGTCACGCTCAATGTTTCTTTCATTAAAGGCACGCAACAAGCTCGGTTTCATTGATGGCTCACTTTCTGCTCCAAAAGAGGATGATCCTCTGTTTTCTCCATGGAGTAAGTGTGACACAATTGTGCTTTCATGGCTGCTGAATTCTCTGTCCTCGAAGATTGCTCAAAGTGTCATCTATGTTGATTCCTCTAATGCAATGTGGCTGGAGCCGAAGGAGAGGTTTTCACAAGGAAATGGTCCTCACATCTTTGAATTACAAACTGCAATCTGTGCTTTACGTCAATATCAAAATGATGTTAGCACATATTTTACAGATTTCAATGTACCATGGGATGAACTCTTGAATTATCAACCTTTGCATGTCTGTTATTGTCAAGGTTGCAAATGTAATTCTTCTAAGATTTTTGCTGCGTATCATCACCAAAATAATAGTTCCTTATGAATTATTTGCGATGAAAATGGTTATTTGTGCGAAAATATACTCATTTTGATAGAAAATGACTGGATGCAAATAAGTAGTTTTGTTCTAGTGAAAAGAAAAAAGATGAGAGAAAGAGTTCATAATGTGATAGAAAAAGAAACACTTTTAAAATCTATGAAAAATTCTTAACATTTAACATATCTAATAAACCAAATAAAAACATGCATACAACTCAAAATTGATTTGTAAAAACTTATAGATAAAGTCATAAGAAATAATATTAATCGATCATAGATTTTGTGATAAATCGGATATAATGGATTACAAATACAAAGTTTAATTATTTAACTAATTTTACATATTAATATATATAATTTTCCCAATTAACTCAACTGATCACATATATATATATAATGTTCACTTAATTAAGTCATTAATTGTTAATAAAGTTTTTAAAAGATAATATTATTCGAAGAACTGCCAACACCTCCAGGGGGCACCAAATTTACTAGATACGGTGGCGAATGTGCATGGTCGAATCTGCCAAGCTGGAGTGTTTTTTGGCGACCGCCACTCATCATGATGTCCAGATTAATTGCTTTTAAGATTAATCCAACCGTTTCTAAATGGGGAAAAAGACCACATTTAATTGCATATACGGGAAAATACCATCTCATGATAAAAAAAAATTAAGAGAAATAAATTGCAGATACGGGCAACATGATTAACAATAGCCATCTTCAGTATACGGACTTGTACAAGGCTGTGCTAGCTTCGTGGTAAGTTGAAAGCTGCAAAGGAGGACTTTCTTGATTCTCAGATGATCAGGCAGTAAGTCTAAAGTACTGCGACGCCAACAACTTAAACAAGTTTATCACGAATAAGTATATCACGAAGCTCTTGGAGCCGATCCTCCATGTCTTTCAGCTGACTTTGTATCGGAGCAATCTGTGCAGCTACTCGTGAATCGATCTCGATTAACATAGCCTCAAACCATGGAGGTCGTATATGATGATCTTGCTCGCTTGATGAGGTTGTACTAGCCTGCTGTGTCAATGGATACGTTAGTTGCCCAGTCTGACTAATTGGATTAGTCCAGCGAATCGGCTCCATAGGCAGCTGGTGTCCCTGCTCATCAGACCGAATTTGTACTCCTGCCTTCAACATCAAGCCTGTAATCAATAGTCCGAAGGGTAGTCCGTTTTTAGACGAACCGAAACTTTGTGCACTGTACTGAATCCTCTTGAAGATGTGATTTGGAAGATCAATGTCGACCCCACGGACAATATCAAGTAGGAATTTCGCTTGCTCAATACTGAGTTCTGTCGTATCTTCTATTGGCGTCACATTAGCTGCAACTATGAGGTGCAACATCTGAAAGAATGGAACCAAATCCTTGTGACTTATAACCTCATCCATGCGACGATGATCCACATCATCTTTAGTATCAGTGAGAGCATGATATATTTCGTTGGCAGACCATTGTGAAGATTTTGGGTGCTTGTCTTGTCGAGGAAGGTCCAGAAAAGATGCAATCGTAGTAGGATCAAAATCGACTCCCTCTCCTCGTATGAAGACAGTTGACCTAAGTTTGCGGGATGGACTAGATGTATAGAGTTCTTCGTACAACTTAAGCACAAGATTCGAGCACACTTTCCTTTTACCTGAAGAATACGTGTCCATTGTCTCTCATTTGTAAGTATCGTGAGTAAGCTTCGATCCTCAAATTTTAAATCTTTCAAATCATCAATGTGTACCGCGAGCTCCATCAAGACAGATTGGAGTTTAGGGATTCTTGGTAAATTAGAATGGACTTGGGCTGCGACGCGCCTCCTAGATAAACTATAAACATTAACATATCAAAATAGATCAGAACAATATTAATAAAATTTACAAATTAATATCATTATACGATTATAGTAATAAAACAATCAAGACATAATATTATTTTATATATACAAATATTCTTATTTTGTATATCATCAATTTGCTTTCTCACATCAATCAATACATACAATGATTAAACCATACGTACGTGATTGAGATAATCAGATAAATTATCAACATGATTGCATGGATCGATTTATTTGCCTTAATTTAAATCGGTGAAAGTGCTTAATTAAAACTACGTACTACTGAAAACAAGACAGCAGGTGATCAAGAGCAACGACAACTCTTAGCATCTCGACTGTACGCACACTGGAAACAGAAGATGAAACATCATGAACACACTGAAAACAGAAAATATTTGCTCCAAAATTACAAGTAATACTTACCCATATTCGCTGGAGATGTTCTAATTTACAAATTAAACTGCCGGCGCTTCTAAATCTCAGTTGGCTGCAGTTGTAATAAGCGGTAGACGACCGAACATGGAGAAATAAGATCGATCGATCCTCACTCGCACAGCTAATGCCTAAGAAATCTTGTATTACTACGTAGTACGTACTTAATTAATATAAAGACTTGAGCGAAATAATTAAATAATACTTACTCATGTACGTACGTATAAGTGAATTAATTATATATTAAGAGAGTGTTTTTTTGCCCCCAAGGATGTATTGATAATTACAAAACTAATGTTTGACCCGTCAATCGCTCGGGCGATCAATGAGATGCCAGCGAAGTAATATTATAAAAAATAATGCTACTCTTACCAATGAGTTTTACCAATAGTTTTTACCGCTCTACTTATTTTATTTTTTTATTATTATTTTTTTTTACTTAATAATTAAGTAAGTACTTTTTAATAATATTATGAATTTTTTTATTTTTTTAAAAATATTTAAATGTATTAAAAAAATACATAAAAGAAAATACAAAAAAAAAAATCTCACAATTACATTAACGGTAGCTCCCAGCGGTAGCTGGGAGCGGTGGCCCTAGCGCCACTCTTTTTAAAAGGGTTAAAGCCGGACCAGTCAAGCCTCCCCCACCACTGTTGGTTGGCCCGGCGTTCTCCGTCTTTGGGGGGTCCACATCATGAGTCATGACTAGTTTGTCTACTGGGTCAATCGAACGACCTTGGATTCGCCAGTTGTAATATGCCTAGCTAGCAACATAATTAATTAAATTACAATATGCCCCATATATATGATATATTAAAGGCCTTCGTTAATATTGGAGCCAGCTCATGTAATATGCCTTGGCATCTTAATTGATTTCTAAGTACGTACGTACAATTGCAAAAATATAAAATAAAACTCTTTGGGAGTACCACTGTTTGATCTCTGCTCTTTGGGGGAAAAGAGCTTCCCCGTCGATTGTGACTTTATTATCAAAATTATTAGTAAATAGAAAATCCTTAGCCATGATGGGCTTGTATATCCCTTGATGCAATGTTTTATCAACCTACATTTTGTTCCCTGCAGCTTTATTTTATTGGAATTGTTGGTATGTAGATCCTAATTTGTTTTCTTTGTATCATAACAATTTATCAGTATTATGACAGTACTGAATGATGGCTTGCTATTTTCATGGTTTATCTAATTTTTGAGACTTTATTACATGATGCTCTGCTTATCACAAAATAATCCCAAGAATGAGATCAACAGGTCTTTACTCACTTCTTCATGTTATAAATGTCTAATTTTGTCCATGGTATTTGTAGAGGGAACCATGAATGTTTATTGGCTTTGTCTTTATTGTGTGAACCCTTTATATATATATATATATATATATATATATATATATATATGGTTCATCCTTTTTTTATTTGCCTTTAACCTTTTGGGAACAACCCATGCATCTGACTTTGGACCACATTCTTATATTTCAAACATTTCTTTTTGTGCACTTTAAGGAATACAAGAATAAGATTACTCAAGAATTTTTCAAAATAAATTGTCAAAACAAATAACCATGACATCAAAATCATAATAATGAAACTCGTTTTTTCCAGTTTTCTCTTACGTCTCTAAATCAATTTCTACTTGATGTCTAACAGTTTGGATACCCATTGAGACTTGTATCTTATGAAGGTCGGTTTTTAATCAATGAATTGTCTTTTGGCCATATGTTGGTATTTCAAGATCATACCAACAGAAAACCCCACAAGACTACGTAGCCTACATAGTTGACAAGTATTGAAATTTGTAAATGACCCAAGTACGCAAATAATGGTATAAAAAAACACCATTAATAATTTACAAAATTACCTCATAATTTACGCAACCAAAAAATCGATAGCCTTCATTATGCTCAGTATGAGCAGTTCGTCGAGATGCTTTAACACTACAATAACATACTGGGTATCCATACTAACGATAGTTTGTTGAACGTGAAAAATTCTTTGGGAGTACCACTGTTTGATCCCTTAGGAAAATTAATAAGACAATTTGGGAAAAATGAGGACTCGGATTTGATTATAACATAATACATGCATGTAAGAATGACTGCATATTATTTTGGTGAGAGAATGAACTGTTGAACGAGTGTCCCATATGCCACGAATCAAGATGGACATCGGACAAGCAAAATGTGCTGCAAAAGATTCTACGCCACTTTCCATTGATACCTAGATTACAATGATTATTTATGTCACGCGTAACGGTTGTAGATATGACATGACACTCATCAGACAGAGTAAGGAACGATAATATTTTGTCACATCCTGCTGACTCCCAGGTATGAAAGGAATTTGATCAGAAACACTCATGGTTTGATGAAGAACCGCATAATGTGTGACTTGGATTGTTAACTGATGGATTTAATCCGTTTGAGAAAATGAGTACTAGTCATAATGCTTGGCCAGTTGTACTTATGCCGTATAATCTACTACCGTGGAAATGTATGAATGATTCATATTTCATGATGAGTTTGCTTATTCCCGGTGTAGTGCGTGGTTATGATTTGTGTGAAAAAGAGTTCGAGAAAGTTCAATGGTACGTGCTGAACAATTGCCCTGCGATAGAGAACCACTTGAAGTAAGTTATAACTTTTTCTTAATTTAAATTCAGTCATTTACTTTAAAAAAATTCTAAAAATATAAAAGATTTATGGTAATCAACAATATCAGTGATCATATTAACGTGCTCAAGGAATTGAGAGTAAATGATATAAATCAGAAACATGAAGTGGAGTTCCCGATATGGTTTGAAGAACGGGTAATGACATTACATATGCTTTACTCAATAACCAATGAAAAAATATTGATTTAAATTTTGATATAATATATACTTTACTCAATATGTAGGTTGTACAAATGCATGTGAATAATCCAAATGATATATCAGATGAACTGTATGCATTGGTGCATGGCCCATCGAGACGCGCTGCTCGATATTTTGCATGTATTTCTCGAAAAATTAGGTCTTATACAATAGATCGAGATTGTTATAGGAAAACTCAAAATAGTAGTGTCATAGTCGAAGGAAGTCATAATGGAGAAAACATTAATTTCTATTGTATTATTGTCGATATAATTGGAATGAAATATTTGGGAGAGCTTGCGGTGTATCTGTTTAAGTGTGATTGGTGGGTTTTAAGCAATCATCGAACTGGAGTCCATGATGATGAATATTTTTTTAGTGTTAATACATAAAAAAAAATGGTATGAAGATGATAATTTTATTTTGGTTTCTCAATTATCTCAAGTATTCTATTTAGATGACCCGGAGTTAGGAAATCAATGGCGAGTAGAACAAAAATATTCTCCAAGAGATATATATGATGTTATCTCTCAGGCAGAAGGACAAGATAAAGAAGAAGATGGCCCATCTACTCAAGAAGCATGTCAAGAGAGTCAACCTGCCTTAAATTTGTTTGTGGATTTGAGACAGTATGAGATAATTCCATTAAATAGAGAATATATTGAGACTAAAATTGTTGATGCGACAATTGAAGAAAATGTGAATCATCTGAAGTATCTATAGATGATGAGAGCGAATTGTCAAATGACACTGATAGAGATTATGATTGACCAATTATGTGTTAACATTACATTTGATGACAAATATTTTACTTATTGAATGTATCAGTAGTATGAAATTATGCCACCAAATAGGAAGGAAGTTCGCAACTCATCTTCATCTGTTCCTAGCTCTCATTCAGACTCACCATTAGAGATTGACTCTACATAATAAGGTAAAATTCTAATACTCATAAAAGTTATTAATTAAGGTACTATAACAGACATATAATAGAGATTGATTACAATATTATATTTTATAGAGTCTACAGTACAATCTCGTCAAGGTGAGGCACCACTAAAGGGGTGATGTTGAAAAAATATCGTAAGGTGGGTAAAATCAAGGTTAACATTCCTAATGAACGTTCCAGAGGTGAAGGACAACCAGCAGCTTGGCTTGCATCGCATGTGGGTGCTCTTACAAGAACTTATGCACCTTTGGCAACGACTTCATGGAAGAAAGTCTCTTAAGATGTTAAAGAACTTATCAAGAAGCGTTGTTTGGTAATGTTTAAAATATTGATTTAGTAGAATAAATTTCTATATTTTACTTAGATTTATAATATTATAAATGATAATATGTTTGTGACTATTTTTTTAATGATGATTTCGAATTAAATTTTGGTCGGAAAAAGAAGCATAAGACTGTGGAAGAGCTTATGGGTAATACATTCTGCAAATATAAGACGAGGTATCATGACCATTATAATAAGTTTGAAAAGAAGGAAGATCCAACATCCTTTTTAGGATGTCCGACCTTTTGAGTGGGAAAAACTTTGTGACATGTTTGAGAATCCATCATATCGAGTATAATTAAATTTAATTATTTTACTTGTCATTTTTGTCATTTCGCTTCATAATATTTTCAATTTCTTTGCAGGAGCGGAGTTCTATAAACAAAACAAATAGATCAAAGTTGAAGATTAATCATCATGGAGGCTCAAAATTTTTCCATCGCCTTTCTAAGAAATTGTTATTGCTATTTTTTTTATTGGATATAGTTAATTATTTGAATGAATCATAATGACTTTATATCTTAATACATATTTATTGTAACAAGATTCAGATACCAATTATGATCTAACAAAATTATATACTGCATCGTATACTGATCGTAATAGAGAGTGGACTCATCTTGATGCCTGTGAAATTATGTAAGTATTATGAACTATTTTAATTAAATATATTAGAATATTTATGACGATATTAATTCTTTATCTTATATATGTCTAGGATAAAATGGTTGCCTTACGTACTAAATTTGCGTCATATCAAAATTCATCAATAAGTGATATTGATATTTTTACACAAGTCCTGAGTCAACGTTCAGGATATTTGAGGGGTTTGGGTTCCTGTGTGAAGCATTCTCCCTCTTCCTCTTCTTTCGAGTTTGCATCTATGACTTCTATAGCGCTAGAGAATGCAAATTCCAGAATCGAAGAATTGACTGCAAGGCAGCATGAGTTAGAGGCTCAATTGGCAAAACAAGTAGACGTGGAGATGCGCCTCAAACAAAATGAAGAACAACAAGAAGAGTTCAGAAGACAGATGTAACTCCAAATGCAGCTGCTTATGCAACAGTACAGGCCTCCAAGCAACTAATGGTTTTTTACTTACAGATTTTGAGATTATCTATTTATTTACAAACAATGCCAGTCTCACAGTTATTTATTTAGTTTGCACTTATTATAAAACTTTTGTGAGTATTAAATAGTTTCTAATGTATTTTTTCAAATATTACGAATGTCTATTTAATTTTTTTTTTTATTGAGTTTAAATAAAATAGTTATTGTTCGAACGACCACATAACATTCGAACGTAATTTATTAAATCATTCAAATTATTACTTAACGTTCGAACGCTATTTATTTTTGTAGCGTTCGAACGATGACATAATGTTCGAACGCCATTTAGTTTCGTAGTGTTCGAACATAACTTTTTCCCGTTCAAATGCTTAAACAGTTCAATCTGCCCTTTTAACGTTCGAACGAAAAGTTAAATTTATACCGTTCGAACGGGTGTATAATTTATTTTTGTTCGAACATATTTTGCAATCGTTCAAATAAGTTAATCTTGATCGTACGTAAAATTGTAACCGTTTGAATGATATTCTAAGACGAATTACAACTGTGACAAAAAGAAATTTCTATTCAAATATGTTCCAACGGTTTTTTTCAAATTCGTCCCAAACGATATTTTTTGAGACGAAATGGTGATTTTCATCCCAATATATCTATTAGGATAGTGTTGTTGGAATGAACTCGGGACGATTTTGTTTTGCAAAAAATACTTTGGATCAAAATGACTATAATTTGGGATGAAATTTTTTATCCCTAAAGAGCCTTTCTGTTGTAGTGTCAACTAATTCTCGATTAGATGTTTAATTTGTATGTAAAGTATAATTTTGTTGACGGTTTTTGAAACTTCTAAGAAAAGGTAATGTTCATGATCAATTATAAAATTTAAAATAAAGAATAACTGCCTTTTTTTTTTTAAGATGGATTTATATATATATATGGGATTTTGTGATTAATGGTAGTTATTTGCAGTGAGATCCATGAAAGTAAATATGTCTGGATTGACAAAGTTCTTTAAAAATTTGTTTATTTTGGCCGTTTTGAGAATGGTTAATTAGGATCCAGTCAGTGGCGGACCTACACAGGGGGGCCATGGCCCCCAAAGTTTGAAAAAAAAAAAAAAAATTGTATTAGTCTTTTTATGATTTAATAAGATTATATTATCTCATATTGTGTTGATTTTTTCTCTAAAACATTATCTTAACCTCCTCTATAAAATTATTTTAATATTATAAATTATTTTGACTCAAAAATAGAATAAAAAATATTTTATTATAATTTTAGCTTTGCTCTGCCCTCTTACAACAAATTTCTAGTTTCGTCACTGGATCCAATGAATATATGAAAGGAGAAAGTTCTGAAATTTTTTTTAGACTGGCACCTTTGTACAAATATTATTTTTAATAAATATCGATTCCATGAGTTCCAATTTGGATTTTTATAAAAAGAGAAATGTATTAATCACAAAAAAATTTTATAAAAATAAATTTATAAATTGACGTATTTTGAAGTAATACGTTAGATTATAATGTTATTTTTTTATATATATAAAATAGGTATAAGTGTTATATGAAGTCATGTCTTTTTTTTTTTTTTAATAATTATAGTACTTCTTTTATACAATTGCGTGAAATAACGAGATAAACATATATAGTTTTATAATATTACTTCGATCGGCATCTAATTGACTGCCCGCCCTTCTTTCAAATATGTGGGTCAACATTAGTTTCATAATCGATTATATCCATGCAGGGGGCAAAGTTCTATTATTTTATTTATATATGAAATCTAATTAATTTGGAACGAGGCCAAATGCGAAGAGTAATGCTAGAGCCACCCTGAGCCTGGCTCTAGCATCCGTTTTTTCATGTGTTTTATTTTACAGTTATTTTTTATAGAAATTTTTTTAATACTTTTTAATATTTTAAAAAAATAAAATAAATTTATAATATTATTAAAAAATACTTTTTTAATCATGAAGTAAAACAAAATTATTAAAAAATATTTCTTTAATCATGAAGTAAAAAAAAACAATAATTTTTTTTACTTTATGATTAAAAAAGTATTTTTTAATAATATTATAATTTTTTAATATTTAAAATTATAAAAAAAACAAATAAAAAAAATACATGATAGAAGCACTCAGCAGGAGCCACCAGCTGCGGTGGCTCTATCATTTTCCTTGAAACAATAGTGAATTGATCATAAATGAGGTTTTTCGGGTGATGTCATTGTGGGTGACGTCGTCCTCTTCGTTAATTAAATGAGATTATGTATCAATATTTTGAATAACGTACTGGATGCTGTACCGGTCAAGACACTGGAATGAAATATTTCAATACCTGTACTGTTTCGGGATAGCGTTTCGGGATAACATTTCGTAATAGTCGATATATAAATAAATCATATTCTAAAATTATATTCTAAAATAATAGTCTACATATAAATAAATTATATATAAATACATATATATAAATTATAAATAATCTAGTTTGAATTGTGGGTCAAAAAATGAATTTATAGTTTAAAAAAAAAAATAAAGGCCAAAATATCAGTCGGTATAAATCTAAATACAAGCCAATACGAAATATAGATAGTACCTGTACCGCATGTACGATACGATTTTCACAACTTTTATATGTACCACCTCATTGACAAGTTGTGATGGTGAAAGTTGCCCAATACTATTCAATCACTGTGTGCGCATCTGTAGCAGTAAATATTATAATGGTACATCCATCGATTTTGTTTCGTAATACTACTATTTGCCTCCTCCCACATTTGATTTTTTATTTTTATCTTTTTATTTTTCCTCCTATAGTGTGAGGCAGAACTATAAGAACATTGACATTTGTCAATGTAAGTCTAAACTTTAACTATATGTTAAAAAAAATTTCACATTAGACTAACTAATGATCAAAAGTTTAAGATGTTTGGCAAGTGAGAGTACCTCAAATACTCTCACTACTATTCTTTACTTTATTATTATTTTTTATCTATTTTTTTACTATTTATTATTTTTCACCTATTTTTTACTATTATTCAATATTTTATTATTAATTTATTATTATTTTTTTATTACTATTCATAAATATTCTCAACATTTCTCAACATTTCTCACTAGCCAAACGAATCGTTAGTAAAAACACAACAGTCGCCAATGTTAGCGAGTCACTGTATACCTGCCAAATATTATTTTACGATTTTATATACCCTCGTTCCCTCGCTATTTTCTCTCTCTTCGACCCGCGTATATCATCGTTCGTCCCTCCTCTTCCTCCGTTTTACTTCCTTTCGCTTATTCTCTCCCTCTTCTCTCCGTTTTCTTCCTCGATCGAGATTATCAAATCCGTATCTGCCAAATATTATCACTCTCTATTTGCTTCCTCGATCAAGATTATCGAATGTCGCAGACTCTAAGCTGATATGGGTTTGTGCTGAAATTGCGTTTGGTTGTGGTTTTGTGCGTGCGGCTTTGGTTGGAGAGTTAGTTTTGTGCGTGCGGCTTTCGTTTTTTCTCGATCTTTTCCTTGGAAAATGGTGTTTTGGAAGCCAATGCCACTTTGAAGAGACTTTGGAGGACTTGTTTGGTGTTTATTGAAGTAACGGAAAAGAGAGATCTCCATGTCGGGGCTGGCCCTGAAGATGTCTTGCTCTGCACCTCTCTTACTAGCTATTTTGACAGTACTTTCTCTCCTCCCTTTTCTCTCTCTACGTTTGTTTGTATGAAGGTTGGATTTGAAGCCAAATGCCAATGGGTTGCTCAACGATTTACAATTTATATTGGGTTTCTTTATATGTTTTTTTGGAAATTTAATCGCATTAAGAAGTTTTTTTTCCCGTGTTATTATTGGTGAAATTATATTATAGAATTCAATGTAATAGGTTTATTACTTAGTCCCTTTGTGACTTATAGATTCTCTGTGCACTCTCTGGTCGAGATTTTATCAGTTTTTAATTTTAGGGAAGGTTCCGTCTAAAAACGGAAACTTTTGATAATGTTTGATGTTTACAGTGGTTTCACTTAGAGATTTTCCTTCCTTCTTTCCATTAATGAAAGCTACGATTTTGGATTTCTTAAAAAAAAAAAAAACTATGATTTTGGTGTCTGAACTGAGGGATTATAGTATTTTGAATTCCCAATTTACTAGCACACCATGAGCAATTGTGGTAACGATTTGACATCTTTGTCAGTGCTTTCAATGGAAAAACAAATCTATTGCTAGAAAAGTATAACAAAGGAGGAAACTACTAGAAGGAAAAGACAACATTGATAACAACTAAAGCCTTTGCAGAGTTCATCAGCATGGTCTGCAATTGAAAAGGATATTATCAATATGTACCAGCACTCTTTTTCTGTGTTTTTTATGTTTAATTCATCATCATTTTGAGCTATCCTGGAATTTTTTATATGGATATGAAATCAAACAACTATCTTGTATGATGAAGTTGAGTTGTTGCTACATCATTTATGAATTATAAATGCACCAATTAAAACTAATTGATGTAAGATAATATCTTCGTTACTAAATATTTTGCTCCTAACTCCTTCCAACATATGAATCTTGCAGAAAAACTTCTCTTCTGGTTGCATTCTTCTCTTATTTTTGCATCTATTATTTAATGTGCGTAATGCTATGTTTGGTTACTTAAAAATGTAGTACACTGAAAAAATCAAACTACTAATCCAACTGAAAAAATCAAATGCATCTATTGTTGGTTGCTCCTAACTGCTAATTATTTGCTTATTCTTATATGAGATTTAATATTTGGTGACTGAGTTATTTCTTAAGAGGTACTTCAGCAAGGTATGTCTGTGCTTAAGTTTCCTCCATTGATTTTCATGTTTTGAGACTTTGATCGGTA
This sequence comes from Juglans regia, assembly GCF_001411555.2. Taxonomy (NCBI): domain Eukaryota; kingdom Viridiplantae; phylum Streptophyta; class Magnoliopsida; order Fagales; family Juglandaceae; genus Juglans; species Juglans regia. The sequence goes on from NC_049905.1 coordinate 3,200,216, forward strand.
GACAACTGGATTTTAAATAATGGTGGCAGGAAGTTCATGGCAGTGCTCAAATATCAGAGTCAGATATAGTTCAGACATGTAGAAGAGTCAGTCCTCCAACTTTTCCCATCTTTCCTTCCTTTTCTTTCTTTTAATGATCTATTTATTAATTGAAAGATGAGTGATAATTGTGGTCAAAGGCTGAGCACTTTGTCTGACTTCCATGACATTATGTTTCCTTCAATAGTCTTTGGAGGAGAGGCAGAGTTCAAATGTTTGGCAGTTTCTGGAAGCAATCAATGGGTAAATCCTGTTTTGAAGATGGTTTTGTTTTACTTTCCATAGTAAGGGTAAAATCCCTGGAATTTAATACATAGGCCATGAATGTCTAATTTGAAATCCTTCTATGGTTGAGTGCATCCTCACATATTGTTTTATGGAAGAGGACAGGACCGTGCATCCTCAAATATTAACATGCAGACTTTATGTATATTCTCACCCATATAATATATCTTAAATTGTTTATATATCATAACTGATCAGAGTGAGGATTTGCCATCCTCTAGAAAATGTGCTATTGATTATGTGTTCCTTGATTGTTTACTGCTTCATAGATGACTGTCTTACATGGTGTGGGTTACCTTGCCCTTGTGTTTTTATAATTGAAGTCTCACATTGAAAAAACGTGATTCACACACATGCTAATGCCTAGAGATTTGGAGTAACTCTATTTTTTATGTCTAGCAGGAGACTTGACATTATAGAGGGATTGAGAAAACTACAATGTTGTTCTCTAATTTTTGTTGGGGATAACTCTCCATTTCACTCAGAGGCTCTCCACATGACTTCCAATCTAGATAGACGATACAGTGCATTAGTTGAGGTATGCAACAGTTCTATCCCATCCTGTTTTATGTTCATGTATGGCTAGCGTGAGAATGAGCTTTATTTACTTGGGGGGTGTGGGGAACAAACGTACAGGTTCAGGCATGCAGGTCAATGGTAACAGAGGAGCAACCTCATGCCATGTTGATACCATTGGAGTACTTCCTCATGGGATACGGCTTGTATAGACCATCTCAATCAAGTGTCAACTTGAGTAGCCCCTTGAGTCCGTCTTGCATTGCTCCGTAGCTTCTTTCACCTGAAAGTATGGGCCTGAAGTTGAAACCTATAAAAACACGAATTTCTCTGCAAGTATGAAATATGAAAGATCAAAAGGAGTGGAAGAAATAATTTTTTGTAATCTATTATATCATAGGGGTTTGCATTTTCTCTTTTATTCCTTGGGGTTGATAAGTGAGAGGGTAACCATGCTGTTGTATAGATAGAGGTCAAGAAAAGGAAAGATGTACTGTAAAGGAGTGGGGATATAAAGAAAGCATAATTTTCATTCTTTAAATTATGGCTTGAGAAACAATTATTAAATTAAATTAATATATGGAGTGTATTTGTAAAATATAAAAAAAAAAAAATTATAAAATATTATTAAAATATATAATATTATATTAATATTTGAATTTTAAGATAGCTAGCCCAATGTGGACTCACTTAGTCAAATGTTGATATTATAGTCAAAAGTTAAGATTCTAGTCAAATTTTAGACTTGACAATGGCTTGACCAATGCTCTAAGAGGCTTGGGGGGCTTTAAACCCAAAATTTTTAAAATTTGATTGAAAATTAAATTTTTAAATGTATTTTTATAAAATAGATAATATAAAAATTAACATTTTATCTCCCAAAATTGTTTTTTTAACTTGGCCCTCAAAATCAGATTTTTTGTTTCTGTTATGGACGTGAGGTATGAGATAATGAATAATAGCTTATAAGAAGAATTATTTTTTTAAAATACTCTTAAATATTTTTTAAAAAAATAAAAACTTAAACTCATTAAAAAAACACTTAGGTGAGGTTTGGATAGTGAGATGAGATGAGATGATTTTATATGAAAGTTAAAAATTATATAAAGTATTGTTAGAATATTATTTTTTAATATTATTATTGTTTTGAAATTTGAAAAAGTTTAATTGTTTATTATATTTTATATAGAAATTTAAAAAATTTGTAATAATAAAACGAGATAAAATATGATGAGGTTGAGTGATTCTTGAATTGAGGCTAGGCATTTAACTATCAAGTACAAAAAAATAAAAACACAAATCGATAGACACTCTTTTTCGTTGGATCATTTTTGTGACCTAAGGTATGAGGATTGTACTTCATTTCTTTCCCTCATTTTTTTCTTTTTTCTTTTACTTTTCCTCTTTTTCTTTTCTTCTTCTTTTCTTTTCTCCCCATTTTCTTTTCTCCTCTCTCTCTCTTCTCTCCCACGCGTAGCCCCTCTGTCCCCCTTCCATTTCGCCGTCCTCCAGCCACTACCGTCGTGCGCCGCCGTGTGTCTCACCGCCCCTCACATTCTCTTCCTCACCAGCCGGCAACCACCCCCCTTCATTCCCAGCCCCTCCTGCGCCACCGTTAACCTCTACGCACGGCTTAAAGCAGTGGCCGCCATCTATTCCAATGCCGCCGTCGCGCCTCCTCCAGCCACCATCTCTTCACCACATCTTCCTTGACCTCCCAGCAACCTAAACCACCCACCCCCAGCTCCGATTTGCCACTGGTGAAGCTCCACCATCTACATTTCCGTTTTGAGCATTTTGGCCTCCAAACACCTCCCATGCCGCCACCCACGGCCAATCACTACCACCATTAGTTTCACCGACATCCCTAAGTTCATCCCTAGTAATCTCAAGTCTTCGTTTGTTCCCATTCGTTGCATTTTGAGACCCATGGCCACAGTGCATTTTGCATTGCTACGTTGTTGTGCTGCCACTTCTTGCACTTCCGTTATCTTTCAAAAATTATACTATAGTACTGTAAGTATTTTTTCAAAGAACTTTCATGATTTAAATGTATTTTTGTACTAACTCATTTTACTGCGATTTGGTTGGTTGTGCCGGACTGAGTCCGAGGAGTAAGAGGGTCAGATGGATTAGAGGATGGAATTGTTTATGTGACTGGATTATATTGTGAATTGTTGGTTGTTGGATAATGCGTCGTTTCATATACATTACATATTTGCACGCATGATCATGTTTGTAAATAAAAACTGGATTTTTGCATGATTGCATACATGTTCATGTGTTTATTTGAAAACTGGGTATTCATATAAGAAATGGTTTTGGGTGCGTGGTATCACGACTCAAAGCCGAGATGGGACATTATCTCGGTGGAGTTCCTCTAGTCACTCGGGAATGAAATATTCTGAGTGACTTCCCTTGGGTTTTCGCTGGGCAACAACGGGATCGGACGGGATGGTAACGCTCTCGTGCAGACTCCGTGGCCCCTCTGCTGGCGGGGTTTAGAGGATGCTTGGCCATGAATGCGCTGGGTGCAGAACTGGGCATCGCTCGTTACGAAGTCACTTGCACGGTTGTTACTCGTTGTGTGAAGATGGGAGCCAGGGTGTGCGGATGATCCCTAGGGGAGATCATAGTGCATACGGTTAAAATGGATTATTTGGCTATTTTCTGAAAAAATAGCGTGTGTTGGATAAAAGGATTTTGTGTGGCATTTTCTAGGAAAATGATGGATTATTATTTTTTGGGCCAAAATGGAATTTTGGCATGTGTTGGAAAATATTCATTTTTTGGGAAATGATAATTTGGGTCTGATGCATACGTCATCATATGCATGCATGTTGGTTATATTAATGCACTTTTATCTTGTGTGTTGTTTGGATTATACTTACTTACGATTCTGTTTTATGGTAACGCAGATTTCGATGCAGATAAAGCTGAGGGTGAGCCTGAGGATTCGTCTCCGCCCGATGAGTGACATGGGATCACTTGTTATTGTATTTGGACTTGTATTATATTTTATTTTGGAATGACTGTATAACTATTTTTAATAATTTTACTTATGTTAGTTTGTATTAAAAAAGAAATTCTGATACTTAGTTGACTTACTTAATTATCCGTTGCGTTATTTTTTGTACACTGTTGCATGTACACACACTTGACACTATCGTTGAGATGTGTGACTGTGTTGTTATCATCAAGGCATCTTGATTCTTGAGTTTCTGTACATGGGAGTCGGGGGTGCCACACATAATTTTATTGATTGATTGAAAATGAGTTGAGAAAGAGACGTAAGTGGATTTTAGGTAGTGACCAACCAGAGTGGTTTTAGATTTCGAAAATGTTCTTCAAATGAGTTTCTACTTCATGACAAATTGTTGTGTTGATTAATTTTTTGTGATTTGTTTCATTGATTGATTACTTGTTTGATAATATTTTTAAGTAGTGCACTAAAATTGAAAAACACCTATTCATCCCTCTAGGTGTTGTGGTAGGTTAGAACCACCTAATTTTTTACTTATTATTGTTTACTAATATATGCCATGGATGAACTGCATGGCAGCCTCAGAATTGCCTTAAACATAGGGATAATTAGCAAATTAGCAGTCGTTTTTTCCCGCTAGTGATGGGGTAGTAATTAATAAACTAATAGTGGGAGCAGTTGACATATATTTTGGAAGTATTCTATTACAAAAAGGTAGAGATCTTATGATATGAGTTAATTTCAACGTTTATCAAGTTCGACATCTGTTTTTATTTCTTTTATCCATCTATTTTAATTATTTGTTGAAAACGAGGGCCCTTGAAAGCCGGACCAGTCTAGTCTCCCCCAACCCCCCACACTGTTCGGCCCGTCGTTCTTAGTCTTAATTTGGGGCATCAGACTGGCCGGTTTGCCTACTCGGTCAATGGAATGAGCTTGGATGAATAAATAATTACATGTCCCATCTATGATCTATCTATTGTCCCGTTAATATGATCTTCAAATTCAAACAGAGAATTGGTATATATAAATATATATATATATATATTTATATATGATGATGATCATGTTATGGTTACCTGTGACTACAACAGCTAGCCAAGTGAGACTTAAAAGCTACGAGCAACAGTTTGGGAAAATATCCCCCCGTCTTCCAGGTAGCTGCCTCGCAAGTAATTACTTCATCTATTTATCCTTCAATTTTGATCAATCATATAAATTAAGAAAAATCATGCTATTTTTCAAGTCAATGATATTAGTATTAGATTTCTCTTTCAAGTTATTTATAAAATTAGAACTGTAATTAATGATATATGAGATTTTCCCCTTTATGCTCTTGAATACATGATTATCATCTTTCTCTTCTAATATTTCTGCTCACCAGATAGATTATAATATATATGTTGATAGGTTAAGATGGAAACAAAGAGTACTGCCTTTTCTGTGGCTGTTCCTTTTCCTGAATTGCTTGACAAACATAATTATGCGACATGGGCGATTCGGGTGCGAACCTACTTGGAGGGTCAAGATCTTTGGGAGGACATAATAATTAACGATAACGAAAACGCAACGGCTTTACATGAAGATGATGATGAAGATGCTATTAAAGTTCGGGGAAGGAGGAACTTCATGGCGTTACATGTGATCCAGACTTCATGCGGTCCAGATGCATTTTCCGAGATTAGCACAATTCGTTCAGCAGACACTGCTTGGCAAACTTTGAAAACGAAGTATCTGCTTGGTGAGTCAGTTTCTCTCTCTCAACATTGCCGCGTACGCTAAAAAATTTCTTGAAGTCTGCATTACAATGGTAACTCTATTCAAAACTTAAATTCAAAAGGTTTTGAAATTGTCGTTGTTAATTATCCCCGAGGATCCAATGAAATTAAAAAGATGAAAAATGATATTTATAGTCATAACAAAATATAAATTAATATAAAATTTACATAAAAAAAATTATTTTTTTATTTATAGACTCGAAGTTTGCGTAATTATGACTGTACGTTGCTCTTAAAAGATATAAGTTCATTTAAAAAGATCAAAAATAAAATAAAATTGAAAAGCTACCTAGAAAAACTTTGGTGGTTTTAAAATTTTCGAGATTAATCCAACCGTTTCTAAATGGCGATCGGAAAAAGACCAAAATTAATTGCAGATACGGAAATAGACCATCTAATATATGGAAAAAACAATTGCAGATAAGGGCAGCATTAACATTGACAAGAGCTATCTTCAGTATGCGGACTTGTACATGGCTGTGCTTCATGGTAATTGGACTGCTGCAAAGGAGTTTCTTGAGTCTCAACCAGAGGCAGTTAGAATGGCAATCACATATGAAGGCGAAACGGCTCTTCATATTGCTGTTACTTTTGGACATGCTCATATAGTCCAGAAGTTGGTGGATCCAGAGCTAATGTCGGCAGAAGACTTGGGAATTGCAGATTATGACGGTTACACAGCTCTAATGAAGGCTCTTGTGTATGGAAGATCCGAACTGGCTCGCTATTTGTATCCTCTCACTTCGCTGAATGATCTGGTGCGTGCAGAAGAAGGCCGCAAAGGAGCTATGCTTCTTACCCGTGCAATATATTCCAGAAATTTGGGTAACAACGTAGTACTCTTTGTTTTACTAATATCCAATTAATATTATTGTCCGTTATTTCCGATCCTTTGAAATCTTGGCATTATAATTATATTAATAATTCCTTTTTCGATATTCATGATCCTTTTCTTGTACCTACGTCTCTCGCACAACGCAACTGTCAACAGATCTTGCTTTGGATTTAATCTGGCATTACCCAAGTTTGACACTTGCTCTTGACGACCGCGGCGAGTCCCCCCTCTTAGCATTGGCTTCTATGCGCCACGCATTTCAGAGTGGAAAGCGGCTCGGGTGTTGGAAAAAATGGATCTATTCCAGTTAGTACCACTCTCTCTATCTCTCTCTCTTTCTCATTACTAGAGTACTTTGCCACCACTTTGAACTAAGTTAATTGTTGCACACAGTACTTGATGATCTATCCAACTGTCACGGAGTACTTAAGACTTGTTGCCCTTTCTTGCTTAAAGGTAGACGCATTGATGAACCTGCTCCTTCAACCAGCCGCTTTGAAACTCGTTTGAACATTCCCAACGTTCAAAATGGCCGCCAACGCAATCAAGTTCAAGCGATCGAGTTAGGTATCTTTCTGCCTAATTACCTTATAACTTTCCCTAATTATTGGCTTGTAACATTTGAGAAATATCATTTATTTTAATTTGGAAACTTCAGTTTTCACTATTTATATATATATGTAGATCTCTCCCAGCTTGTAAACTGCCATATATATGATTTTGATTAATATCTTTATAATAAAGCTAAAAAAAAGAAAAAAGAAAAGTTCAAATAATAAAGCATGGCCTCCCTACCTGGAGTTAATTAATTTGTTCTGTTTTTGTTGTTGTCTCTTCTTAGCAGCGATTGCTGATCACTGATCTAGCTAGACTTCTACTGCATGCCAGCTTGTTATATTTGGTTCAGTAGTTTTCAGGAGTTAATTAATGAGCTGTTTGGTTCAGTAGTTTTGTTCATTTTGCAGTGCCAGCAGTACTGTTTCGCCATCTAGTTTCAACAACTGTCCGCAAGTACTTGTTGGGTATACCGTCTCCACTCCATCAAAATTATATCTTCATAATTTTTGTTTCAAATTTTTATTACTTATATGTTGACTTAACTTACAATGACAAATGTCAATGTCAATGTCAATTTTGCTTATCAACAAATAGTTAGAAGAAAACTCAAAACTTGACATATATAGGAAAAAACTACTTTTATAAGACTATATATGCTGCCGGATTTAGTTTTACAAACCTTTCAAATCATATCATTACATCTAATCTCATCTCAACATCTAAATATCATTCAAGTACAAACATTTCTCAATTTTCAATTTTTAAATTTTAAATTTTTTCTTCTAATTATTATCTAATCATTATAGCTTTTCTAACATTCCAAACAAAATAGAAAAAACAATTTAACATTTCAATTCTCAAAATAAAAATTATATTCTAACCTTGTTTTAATTACTTTATGATTTTTTTTATTCAACTTTTCCTTTTTCATTTTTAAAAATCTCATAAAACATATTAATTCAAACAATTTCATTATTATTCACAAATTATCCCATTGTTATTTACAGATTTCTCATTTAATCTAATCTCATCTATATAACAAATGTGGCCTAAGTAATTCTTTTCTTTTTTAAAAAAGAATATAATACAAAGAAAATAATTTCCTTATACGTACTTATTAGATGATGGGATTTTAGCCATGGGAACTTGCAAAACATTTAACTCATTTGAACTAGAAATATTCTACTAGCTTTGTTTTGGTGGAACTTTTATGATGTCCATAAGAACTGAAAAGATTTTGTTCACTTTGTAGTGCCAGCAGTACGGTTGCGCGATCTAGTTTCATCATTGTTGGGTATACCGTCTCCACTCCATCAAAATCATATCTTGATAATTTTTATTTGAAATTTTTGTACCCTTTTTATTATTATTATTATTATTTTGCTATGATTTAATCCAGTTAAACTGCCATTGTTTCAATAATTGTCAAAGGAATCAAGCAATTGTATGAAATGAAGAAGATCAATATCCAATCCGAGGCACTTCTTTCCTGCATGTGTGAGGAGATATCAACAGCATTAATACAAGCTGGACAACCTGAAAACATCAATGGGGTTTATGATGCAATCAGCCGTGCTGTCAAGAATGGAATTTCCGAGTTTGTTTTTAGGGTAGCAAGGATGGATCGGAGCTTTTTGGAAAATAAATATAAAAATTCGAGGAACCTACTTATGCTTGCTGTTCTCTATCGTCAATCTAAGATCTGTAGCCTTATAAGTGACCTTGATACGAATAGCACTTTGACATCTTATGTAGATCGCAACGATAATAACATGTTACACATGACAGGGATGATAGAAGATTCTACTGTACTTAATCAAATCTCTGGTACAGCTTTACAGATGCAAAGAGAGTTACAATGGTTTAAGGTCATCTCTCTCTCTCTCTCTCTTAATGCCTCAATATACACCAACTTAGTTACATTGAGTGTTTTTCGTTTAGTATGTTTAGTTACACTAGTTCACTTAGTATTTGAAAAATTATTAGATGCTAAAGCATGAATAATGTGGTATTTCAATTCTATAACAAAATATTGTACCACTGACATTACTTACATAAGTACTAATTATAGGATGAAAATTTTATGTGTTTGTACTTGAAAACTACAAAATAATGAAATTTGGTTTTTTGTCTTTCTAATATTGCCCACAGTTATGTAATTAATTTTGGTAGCATTATTTTGACAAATGCAGGCGGTGGAGAGAATTATCAATCCTAAGATGAAAGAAGGAATTAACAAAGATGGTTTAACTCCTCAAGAGCTATTTACAAAGAACCATAAGAATATGATGGAAAAGGGAGAGAAATGGATGAAGGACACATCATCATCATGTACGGTGGTGGGTGCTCTGATTGTTACCATTATGTTCGCTGTAGCTTTTACGCTTCCAGGTGGTAATGACCAAATCACAGGCTTTCCAATATTCTCAAAGAAAAAATTGTTTATACTCTTTATAATATCCGATGCATTGTCCCTTTTTTCTTCCTCAACGTCAGTGTTGATGTTTTTGGGAATCCTCACATCACGTTATGCAGAAGAAGATTTTCTTGTGTCTTTACCGAGAAAGATGATACTAGGTCTTTCCACTCTTTTCTTCTCCATTGCAACCATGATGATAGCCTTTTCTGCTACTCTTTTAATCATCCTACATGAGCAATTATCAATTGCAATTCCTCTCATTTGTTTGGCGAGTATTCCGGTCACCTTCTTCGTATGGATTCAATTCCCCATTCTTAAAGATATGATCAAGTCGACCTATTTCTCCCGCATCTTCAATGGGAAGATGAAGCCTGATTTTAAGTAATCCATTGTAGAATATGGTGTTTTGCAATATAACCTTAAGATCTCTTTGGTGGCAATGCAAGAGATTGCATGCTTGTACTATGAGGCTACAAGGAAGGAGACTTAAAATTTGTGCCTCTCAAAAGAATAGAGAGATTCATTACTTTCTTCACTATCTCATGAGTTTAAGGGCTTGAGAGAAAATTTAAAGATTTCTCGTTCGGTAGAAATTTTTGTTTAGTGTGTTTGCTAGACTTGGATGTATTAAGATTTTAGGTTTTAGTGTTTTTTGTTATCACTACTACGTACTCTTTTAACTCCATTTTTGAGTTAGTATATTAATTTCTTTCTATTCGTCTTTTACTAGTGGGTGTAGCTTTTTAAGCCTAATGGATCTAAGTTTTTCATATTATTACTGATTTACTCTTTGCAACTTCAACACCAACCCATTCCTTAGTATTCAACGCCATAAATGAAAGGAAGATCCAAATGAAAATAGGAGTCAGGGAGAAGCGTGAGAAATAACCTTGCCATTCATCTCTTTGAGTGCCTCTGTGTAGTGTATACTCTATGAATGCATAAGCTTTGGGCCATTTAGGAATACTTTCCATTATAAATTTTAGCTTCAGTCACGCCTTCTCCTTGTGGTAAACCACTCTCCAGTCCACTTTATAAGTCATTAACTGACAGTTGACACTCATGTTTGCTTCCCATTAATGCAACGCCATGCATGTTCTGCCACAAACTCGACTCAACTAGTTACGTGATCTTCTATATCATTATTTACTTCTGTTATGCATTACAAAGATCTCAATATATAGTCCAAAACTTCTATCTGAACAGACCACGATAATCCTTATTTCTTTTTCTCATTTATAAGTAATGAAAGAAAGTACAAAATATATAAGAAAGGAATTGAAACGAGGAAGATCTAGAGAAAATGAGGGAGAGAGACTTTAAATGCTACTACATCTTTACTATTCTCAATTTTGGTTGAATAACAAAGATTGTTTCCTATTTATATATAGAGAAACTAATTACAAAGAGATGAGATAAATATCATGAAAATTGTGAAAATTAAATTTCTTGTTCATTTGATAATTATTAAAATCAAATTAGGATAATAATCTAATCAAATTCTTGATTTAAGACTAACTCTAACTATGGGACGAGACATATATACGAAGATGGAGTTAGTTTTCATTTGTTCGGGGTGGGACGAATACCATAGTTGTTTGGCGAATGAAAAATCAAATAACATACCAACAAGGAGTTGCTACCAATCAGAAGGTTAGATTAGCTATAATTGTTGCGTGTATGTAATTAATTTAAATTTTTTATTTATAAGTCATTATAGAATACACACTTGATATATATGATAGGATTTGATTTATAAGAGTAGTTAAACCGACTTGTAAGTAGGAATCAATTTTAATTACCAATCTAAGAGGAAGTGCATTCTAACATCTCGTGCAAGGACAAAGCACTGATTTACTTATAAGATAACGTCACTTCAATTTTTTCATTACATAGGCATATATACACATGCTAAACTCCGTGCTGCTGTATTTAGTTTTTTGACAAAGGGACTTTTTGACCAAAAAAAAAAAGGGTCAAAATAGCTGTATCCAATTACGCTCAAATATAAAAATTAAGCAAATTCTGATAAGTGTGTTCTTGAAATTACGGAGTCGTTAATTTGCTTAATTAATAGAAATTTTGTATATAACATATGACCAAAGTGGAATTTTTTATTAAAAGGTAGATTTTTTTATATGGATTTTAAATTTATCTATTTTTTTTTTTAAAAAAAAAGTGAGCGAGATTCACGCAAATTAAGATTGTATAAATAATTTCCTCTAAATTAATGGTATGATAGATATTTACGTGACGATATTTACTGCTACAGTTGCATTCAGAGTGATTCAATACTGTTGGGCTGCTTTCAACATCCATGGACAACTTGTCAATGAGGTCGTAGTCGTACACAGTCTCATTTAATTAACGAAGAGGACGACGTCACTAGAATGACATCACCCGCAAAACCTCATTTATGATCAATACATTATTGTCTCAATATGATCACAGATACAATAAGATGCCAGACGGCAGTTTCACCATGAATAGACAACTAGTGATGGAGGTTGTACTGTTGTACACAGTCTCATTTAATTTCCGAAGAGCCATAGATGAACTGGCAACCCCAGATAATTGCCGAGTAATTTAATGTATAATCGTAAGTTACATAAACATTGCAGTATGACTCATTGTTTAGTTAAGGATGCATTAAAATTTTTTGAAAAGAGCATTTCAATAAAGGGAGTCTCTTCTTAAATCCAACACTAGATAACTGAACGAAGAAAGTTTGTTTTATTCAAAAAAAATAAATAAATAAACATCGTAGTAATCATTTTAAAAAGAATATAATTTATTATTAAAAAATTAATTTTTTTTATATAAATCTTATATTTTATTTATTTTTTTAAAATAATTATGCAACGATTATATAATTTACGATTGTAAATATATTTTCTCACGTAATAAATTAATAGTATCATTTTTATTTTTTTGTTCTAGAGGTGGGAAGGAAATAATTTTTAATTTAATAGCGAGAGCAGTCGACATCTGTCTTAACTAACATGTTTGAAAACGAGGCTCTTAGACTGTATTTAGATATTAAATTGAGTTAAGTTGGAATAAAAATTAAAAGTTAAATAAAATATTATTTTTTAATATTATTATTATTTTGAAATCTGAAAAGTTAAATTATTTATTATATTTTATGTTAGAATTTAGAAAAGTTGTAATAATTTGATAAAATGAGTTGAGATGAGTTTGAGATCCAAATTGGCCCTTAAAGTTGTGTTTGATTCCCGAACTCAGCTGAGTTCAGTCTAATTTTAAGTTGAATTTAATATCTAAACACTCAACTGTTAAATTACAAAATTCATCCAAATTCAAAATTTTCTTATACTTGGGACTTACAATCTCTTTCAACTTAAATCATCTTTATATGTGGGACTTACAACTCTTTTTAATTTTTCATAAAAAGTATTAAACTCATTTTATTATTCAAATACTCTTTAAATTCAATTTAGATGAGCTCCACTATTTAACTCACTACTATTTATAAAGAACTCAACTCAATTGAACTCAGTTGACAGTCATGTCAAGAGGGCTAATTGAATAGTAAGTCTCATATGACCAAATGACATTATTCTAAATCAATATAGATTTTAGATGGTAAAGCAGTATTATTCTAAGTTAATATGAGTAGCATTATTCTAAATAAAGTAGCATTATTTGAATCATTCTAAAGACTTTTAAATTGAATTATTTATATAAATATGGTACTAGATGTTATTTTATCATGAGAACCACACCTTAGAGCATTGGCATTGGATTAGCCAAATACATTTTCATTTTTATATTTGACTAATTTTAACAATAAATGGCCCACATTGAATTAGCCAAAGACTTTTCATCTCAACTATAAGCTACAGTAATTTCATTTTTCTTTCCAAAGATGAAAAGTCCTGTAGCAAGTCTAAACCCTTTGTTTATTATATTTTGGTTCCTCTCTCCAGTGGCTCTTTTCATTCTTCTTTCCCGGGATCCTTTTCTTGCAGTTGTGATGTATTGCCTCACATTATAATATGGTGGGATAAAAGTAACAAATATCATCTCATGTTCGTTGCTTTACCTTTCTCTTTATATGGTGGGATAAAAACAACAAATATTGATATCGATTTCGTTTATTGGATTGTAAAAATGAAAATGAAAATGATTGTTAGAAATTATATGTGATTATAGGAGGTTATGAAAATAAAATTAATTAAAAATTAAAAATTAATTATAAAAATATAAAAATAAAAAATAATAATATTTTATTATTATAGAGAGTGTGATGACTAATTCTATGTAGACTTTAAGTTTTGAATGATCAGTTAAAAATGAAAAAAGTTACATATTAGTCAAAATTTAAAGAGTAAAATAGCCAATCCAATATCAATGCTCTTAGCTATGCGGCTATCGTTTCTTCATACTAGGGTTCATGTGCCACCTGCTGGTGACTGATTACAGCGGTCAAGAGATTCCTCACAATTCATTTTATTTTATTATTATAATTTTTTTAAATTTTTATATAAAATAAAATAAATAATCTAACTTTTTCAAATATTAACTTTTTCACCTTACACCCACCTGTAGTATGGCCCAGTGGGTCCTAGGGACATTAAGCCCCTTTCAGCCTCATTGGCCTGGAATTAAATATAAAGAGATCACTTGAGCAAAACTAGTGAACTTAACTTATACTTTACCAAAATTATACGTACTTTGGTTATAAAGAGAGAATATTGTAATTGAGTAATGTTACGTAACCTTTCTAATTTTGATACATCATATTTTTAAAATTTTTTAATATTTTTGGTTCTGTATGTACAAACGTATTAAGTGATTAATTAATCATCAAGAGACTTGAGCAAACGTAATCCAATAAGATTCTTTCAGCGTCAGGTGCATGAATGTCGGCCTCGTTCCGAATGCTTAGAGCATTGGCAATGGTGCCAAGTCTAAATTTTAGCTAGAATGTTAGATTTTAGCTATAATATGGATTTGTAGATACATTAGTCCACATTGGACTAGCTATCTTGAAGTTCAAATAATAATAAAATATTATATATATAATTTTTTTTTTTTTTTACAAATACAGTTGATATATTAATTAATAACTTTATTAATAAAAAAGATTATTATTTTTCAAATATTTTTTCTCTCAACCTAATTATTGAATAAATATATTTTGTCAACCATTCACCCAACAATCACATATATAAACATACCAACATTTCTTCTACTCAACATTTACATTTAGAATTGTAGTTGAATCTAACAAACATGCCAACAACTTATTATACCAACCAATCACCATCTATAATTCTTGAATGAACTAATTTGTAGCCAACCATTCTTCTTTTACCAATTTTTTTAGTTGTAACTACTAGTTGATGATCATTAGATATTAAAATGTTGAGCCAAGCTGAGACGAGGAGGTTATCCTCTTCAACAGTGAACGATGCACCTCTTTGAACTTTTTTAGATGGATGCCTTTGTTCACCGTCGTTAGGGGTTGCTTGGACAACAACATTACCATGTTGCGTTGGGGCGCTATTACAACCTCCTCCTCCACTTTGCAATAGTGTAGTGAAGAAGGGGTCATCATCAAAACGTGTGTCCATCCTTGAAAAGGGTTAAATTTTCAAGGAGTCAGAACATTGGCCAATATTCAAGTCGAATATTAAATATTCAGCATCATATTGTTGTATTATATGGTATCTCATAATGGAATGTTGTAGTATCTTAGCATCATCAAGGCATCTCACCATCATATTGCATAAACAAAGGAAATTGAATAATGAAAACCAATGAGAATAAAAGGTACAAGGGTTATTTTGTGTTCTAAAAATATTAAAACAGCATACATCCATTCCATAATATATATGATATTATATTATGGAATGTACAGCAAACAACCATTTAAGGTACTTTATAATTACTAGGTGTGCTTAATTTACATATGATAGGCTTGAGAATAGAATTTTTCATTATATATATACTCCCCTTTGACAACTATATAATTATTCATCAAATAATTACACCACAGATTAATGGAAGATCCCCTCTCTCTGAAAACAAATAATAAAGCGCACGGGAGATACAGAAAATATATAGAACAAAAGCTAAAGAGCAACTCCCAAAGCTTGATTCCTGTACGACTTGTCCCTATCGATCAAATATATTTTCTTCCAAGGGAGAACCTGGCATTGCAGTCTGCTGGTAATGCAGAAGAAAGGAAAGTAATATGTTTTGAAGTGTTGAATTGGGTGGCCCCTTAGAGCTGATATCCGTGTCTCTAATCCCATCTTACATACTGATTGCTTTAAGACTCTCCACCCTCTACTTGTCTAAATAAAGAGAGAGGCCTGACTTTGTTGAATTTGTTCTTCTGTTTCATTAAATCAAATTCAGCTGAACTGTATCAATGCTCTTTTTCTTTTCCTTATCAAATTCATATTTAATATGCTATTGTGTTGGATTGGCCCAAGCCTTCTTTATGGAAGAAACAAATATCGTTTAAATATTTTAAAAGAGGAATGGAAAGGAATGAAGAGTAAATAACTTCGTTTGGGTGTGAATGAATGGCTATGAATACTTTTATAACAACAATACTATACTATTATGCCCCTGCTAAGTTATCTGTTTTCTATTCATAAATTATGTTTTATTGAGATAGACTGTCAAATATCAATTTCACTTGAGAATCATATCAAAATCACCCTAACTCCATAATTTATAAATTTATTTATAATAGATATATATATATATATATATATACTTTTAAGTGGTTTTGGTGAAATGAGGGAGAGGGAGGGAGATGTAGTTTTTTGAAACAATGTGTAGAGCAACATAGCTTATTTCATTGAGTCATGTGCTTATAATATAGAAATTAAATTCTTTTAGACATGCATGACCTGGAAGTTATTCCATTAAAAGCATTAGATATTAAAATGTCTTGCAATTGTAGTTCTTATTTCATTGAATCACAAAGTACACACTAATGAGTAAAGGAGAGAAGAAGAAGAATCAAATGCTAGATTTTGAAATGTTTTGACATAAATTCTAGGCATGTATGATGTTCCTATTACAAAGTTCAATACTAGTTTGAGCTCATACGTACAGACCATTTGGCCTTAATATCTTCTAACTAATTTCAACACACTAACAGTCCATTTTTCAGTTGATGATCAGCCCTTACATTTGATGGAACTCAAGTGTAGTCATCAATTAATATGGTAGTCAATTTATGTGTCTTGAAGTTATATGAACACAGTCAAAGATTTGCAATAACAGAGGCATAATCACAACAATTGCACTCAGAATACCAATAACCAACAACATTGCACAAGGTTTGAATCCAATAAATAAAACCCTCATAAATCTCCACAAATCACGTCTATATATACAGTCCACAAATTCTTATAAAAAAAAATATACATCCCCAAATAAATATTGTATAAATTGCAAACAATCCGCAAAACAGCATCATCCATACCTAAACCTGGACGTGGGGATCGATTGCAGTTCACGAGCGTGCCACACGGTCCAGTGATTGTGTTTGCCTCCAACTCTGTTTTTGTAAAACCCAAAAATTTAATCATGTGATTACAAAGATTTCTGAGTGTGTGCGTGTTTAAATAATCGGGGATGTGAGACCCCGTGAGTAAAACAGAGAGTGAGTGAGAAAACTTACCACCAGCCGACGCTTCCAGTGAGGAGAAGACGAAGAAGACCTGCTTTGTTTCGGGAGTTTCGGGAGAAGGCGTAAAATGGCGAGAAAGATAAGAGGAGAAGAGGGTTTCGGGAGAAATAAAGAAAAGGGTGAAGATGAGACGAAGAGGAGAGAAAGAAAGGCCGGAAGAGAAGGAGAGAATGAGTTTTGGGAGAGAAGGTTCGGGAGAACGGGAAACCAGGGCGACGACGAAAGGATTTCGAATGGGTTTCGGGAGAAAGAAAGAAAACAAAGAAGAAATCGGCTTCGAAGGCTGAAGGTCAAAGACGAAAGGAAGATGAGTTCGGGAGAAAAAAAAAATAAAGAGGAAATGGGGGTTTCGGGATGAAGACAAACAAGGGGAAAGAAAGAAAGAAAGGAAGAGAATGATTTTCGGGAGAGAAAAGAAAGAAAGAAGAAATGTTGTTTCGGGAAGAAGATAGGGAAAAACCGAGGGAAAAGTTTAAGCGGGAGCAAGAAATTATTAAAATAAACATTTCGCTTGTGTGCAGTAGCTCGCCAGACTTGGCGAGAGATGAAGAAATACTGTAGCTAAAATGTTGAACTTTCAATATTTAGCTAGGCCGATGTGGGCATTTTTTTCTCTTTTTACCTTTAAGTTAGACTTGCATTGGCAAATGGCTAGTCCATTGCCAATGCTCTTACGTACAATGAAAAGAGGGAGATAAATTGTAGTTAGAAAGTTCAAATAGATAAATTTTATATAAATATTTTATAAAATATTAAATTTTATTAAAAAGAATAATTTATTTTATACTTGCTTTAGCTAAAGTTTACTATTTTATAAGATATATAATTTTTTTTTTATGAAATTTATCTATTTGAAATTCTTTCAACGTCAGGTGCATGAATATCGGGTCTCGTTCTTAAAGCTTACATACACTAAAAAGATGGGAAATAAATTGTAATAAGAAATTTTAAATAGATAAATTTTATATAAATTTTTTTATAAAAAATTGAATTTTATTAAAAAAATAATTTGTTTTATACTTGTTTTAGATAAAATTTATTTTTTTATAAGAATTTGTACAATATTTGTTTATTTAAAATTCGTATAAATTATTAATAAAAAAAGTGCAATCAATGAGATGCCGTGTATACTGCATACTATCATGCATACAAAAACATATTACTAAATGAAAATCATGAAAGGAAACAAATATTATAAATATAAGTCAGTATGGATATGGTACTGGATGTCCTGGTAACCACACGTTGGCTGTGTGGCTATCATTTCTTTGGAACTATCGGTGATTACAACGATCCCTTCTTTTTAAAGGAATGTGTAGAACTTTCACGTACTCATGTTATTGTAACCACTGGTTAGCTGCATGTGAGCCATCATTTTTCCATGGACTACCCGTGACTACAACAGCCAAGTGAAACTTAAAGCTACGAGCGACAGTATTGGAAAATATTCCGACTTCCAGCTAGCTGCCTTGCAAGTAATTACTTCATCTCTTTATCCTTCAACTTGATCAATGATATAAGTTATGAAAAATCAAGCTATTTCTCTTCAAGTCAATGATATTAGTATTAAATTTCACTTTCAAGTTATTTATAAAATTAGGACTGTAATTAATGTTGAAAATTATTATATATGAAATTTGCCTCTCTCTTGAACACTACTTCATCTTTCTCTGCGATCTAATATTTCTGCTCATCAGATAGATTATAATTTATGTTGATAGATCATTGGTACTTAAGATGGAAACAAAGAGTACTGCCTTTTCTGCGGCTATTCCTGTTCCTGAATTGCTTGACAAACATAATTATCTGGAATGGAAGATTCGGGTGCAAACCTACTTGAAGGGTCAAGATCTTTGGAAGGTCATCATCGACAAAGACGAAAAAGCACCTGCTTATTATGAAAATGATGATGTCGATGATGATGCTGCCGACGATGATGTTGCTGCTGCTGCTATTAACGTTCGAAGAAGGAGGAATTACATGGCTTTGCATGTGATCCAGATTTCATGCGGCCCAGACGCATTTTCCGCGATTAGGACCGTTTATTCAGCCAAGGCTGCTTGGCAAACTTTGGAAAAGAAGTATCTCGTGCTGGGTGAGTCAGCGTCTCTCTCTCTCTCTCTCTCTCTCTCTCAACATTGCCATCCACTTATGCTAAAAAATTCTTAAAGTCTGCATTACAATAATGGTAACTCTGTCCAAAACTAAATTCAAAGAAAAAATTTATTCATCATCTCAATTTTTATCATCCGATATAGTATTGAATGATAAGTTCACAAGTAAAATATAATAAATAATTTTTAATCATCTAATGTCATATCATAAGATAATAAAAAAATGATAAAAATTGAGATGATGAGTAGTATTACTCATCACTTATTTTCTCTCTTGCTCTACAAAATACAAATATAAAAAGGTGGAAAAAATTTAGGGTTTTTATATTCTTCGTTTTGTGTTTTTTAGCACTATTTTGTTTTCAATATATATTTTTAAAATTTTTTAATAAGCCACGTGTATTACCATGTCAAGAGATAAAATAAGTATGGTAGTATTTTCCTAAAAGTAGTATAAGTTGGTTTAAAAGATTTATAAAAAAAATGCTGGCAAAAAAGATATTTATAAAAAATAAAATAAAATTGAAAAGCTTAAAAAAAGAAACATGGTGGTAAATGTTTAAACATAAATCGATTTTTAAATTTTAAAAACCAAATTATTAAAAAATATGGATTAGAAATAAGAAATTTCTATTTAACTAATTTTACATATTCCAAACCAGCGCGCGTGCATATATATATATATATATATAAATGTTGAATGCAACCAACTGGAAAATAGCGGGTAACCGCCGCTCATATTAATAAGTATGTTTCATTAAATATCAAAATACACCGTTTCATCCCTGGCATCTCCCCTTTGTGTGTCCTCTTCTCATCTTTTCCTTCTCATTCGTCTACTCTTTCCTTCCCCTTCTCAAATTAAATCAAATTTTTCATACGTGATGAATTGAACCTTGAGGTTAATGATAAAGCACAACTCAAGCTTTTCAATTATTTAAGACGATGCAATTTTTGCAAAAAGAAAAAAAAGAAAAAAAAAACGCAGAATGAAAAAAAATAGAACTATGTTTTCGCATGGATGCAAAACTAAGGAAATGAAAAAAATAAAACTCAGACAAAATGCTCCAATTCTAGTCGAAATGTTCGTCAGATATATGCTTTCAAAATGGGTTTGTCTCTTCTCAAATCTCTCTTTCTCCTACTCAAATCTCCTCTTCTACATTTTCTTATTTCAATACGATACAATTTTTGCAAAAAGAAAAACATAAAACCCAGAATATATAGCAGAGTTGATATATATATATAGAGAATATGTTAACTTAAATGAGTTAAGTACTTAAGCCTTGTTTGAATTGAAAAAATATTTTATCTAATTTAATCATAATAATTTTTTTAAATTTTTAAGTAAAATGTAATAAATAATTTAATTTTTTTAAATTTTAAAATAAAAATAATATTTAATATTAATTTAATAATATTTTTTTAAATTTTTATCTCATCTCAACTTAATTTAATATTCAAACATGAGAGTGGCAGTCTGGCAGATTCGAATTTGGCCGAGTCCCCCAAATCGGTGTGTTTTCTGGCGGGCTCCGGCCGCCACTTATGGTTGCCAGATATTGCTTTTGAGATTAATCCAACCGTTTCTAAATGGCGATCGGAAAAAGACAACTGTTATAAATTGCTGATACGGAAAAAGATAATCATCTCATGAAAACAAGAAAAAAAATTGCAGATACGAGCAGCAGTGACAATAGCTATCTTCAGTACGCGGACTTGTACAGGGCTGTGCGTCGCGGTAATTTGAGTGCTGCAAAGGAGTTTCTTGATTCTTTCCCCGGGGCAGTAAACAAGGCAATCACATATAAAGGCGAAACGGCTCTTCACATTGCTGCTACTGCTGGACGCGGCACCCGTATAGTCAGGGAGTTGGTGGCTCCAATGTCGGTAGAAGACTTGGGAATTGCAGATTGTGACGGTTACACAGCTCTAATGACGGCTCTTGTGTATGGTAGATCCGAAATGGCGCACTATTTGTATTTTCTCACTTCGCTGGATGATGATCTGGTGCTTGCAGAAAAAGGCCGAAAAGGAGCTATGCTTCTTACCCGTGCAATATATACCAGAAATTTGGGTAACAACTGATTTTGGTTTTACCATCCAATATGTATATAAGTACATATACATATATACATATATCTATTTATATATATAAAGAGCCTATAAAACGGTAAATCTTGTTTTAATAGATTTTATTATTTTTCCGTTAAAATTAATTAACGCCGTTCGTAAGCACATAAAGAGACAGTCCACCTGAGTCTAATCAAGGATTACGTATATGATTACATCCTATTTATAGGTGCTAAATTCTCTGTAGCCAATTAATTTGATTACCGATTAGAATCAATTAATTGTTAATAAATGCTGATCAGCTAGCTATTACCTTTTATAATTGCAACTCGCCAAAAAATTAAGCAAAAAATCCCTACACTTCAAATGATGGAACAATATTAATTCTACCTAATAGTACGTGCAGCTTATAAACCTTACAAATAACGGTATTTATAATAATTAAGCAACTTAGATATTTTTTCATATTGTATATACTTGCATTAATATTAATCTCAATTTTAATAAATAATTGTCTCTGTCATCACATCCATCAAATACCTTTACAATCAATCATATATTTTCTTCCTGAAGTAGCTACAATGAAGTAATGATAATTCTCGCAAATTAATAATTACATATCAATGCATTTATATTAGAGTTAATTATGTGATTTATGTAATTTACCTATATGTTTTAATTCCTTATATTATTTTTCATTTCTGAATTTTAAGGGCGGATAATAATGATTTGATAATTAAAAGTATTATTGCAAGATGCTTGACATACCTATCTGCCCCTCTGTCATCTGTTGGTATTCAAGAAATTGTGACGAATTGCGATATTGCAGAGTTGATAAAAGTTTTGCAACCATGGAGGTAAATATTATTTTATTAGTAATAAATTAAAATATTTACACAAACATTCATTCTAAAAATTGATTATGATTTAACGTAAAAAAAAAAAATTCTGAATAGAGGCGAAGATAAATGTGATTGACTTGGCCCAAGTATTTTATTACATGTCATGTATTGGCTGTAAAAAAGGAACTGAATATAAATACAATGAAAGTTTCGTTTGTATATATTGCAAAAGTCAAGAGGTTTGCAAACCACGATATGTATATTACAATTTTAATTTATAATTGATATCTAATTTAATTTAGAATTTAACACTATTCAAATTGAAAATAATATATTCAATGCATTTAAAGTGTTAGGGCATATGTTGAACTGGACGATAATACTGAAAAGCTATTAATTAACATATGTTGTTCAGCAGTTGAGTTGATGGAACATGTTGGAGATGTGTCTTTTAAAATTTTTATTCAAAAATTGAGTTTGGTTATAATGAGTTAATTAAAAAAGAAATTGAGTTTTTATTAATTATGTAAAATTATTCAAAATTTATTTTGTAGGAACATCGACCATATATTAAAAGCGTTGTGGAGAAATTATCAAAAAATATTTGAAAGATTAAAGTTTATGTAGATCTAGAGAAACTGAAGGAGAAAAAATATAGGCATTTTAATGTCCTCTTTATTGAGGAATTGCAAGATGAAGAAAATGCTGGTTCGTCATCCTAAAATCAAAATTATCTCAAACAACTTTTATAAAACTATGGGCAATGTTTATTTTTAGGACTATGTTATAGTTTCTATTAATGCTCTTCTTTTATAATATATTACAGCGTGTAATTATTTATAAATTACATAAACATTACATCTTTATTTAATTAATCAAAAACATCACGTCTTTATTAATAAAAAATTAGTTCTTAACAAAAAAAATTAAATATAAACTAAACAAACGTGCATTGCACGTTACTTTTACCTAATATATATATATATATGGGAAAATGCTTAGGCTATCGAGATTTTCTAATTTTTTTTTACTTAGTGGTTAAGGAATCATTTGTAATGAAATTATGATTTTTCTTTTAAATATTTAAAGCAATTTAAAAAATAATTGGAAAAAAACACAAAATAAATAAGTGCATTTTATATATGTCGGTGGCCCTAACAGTTCCCATATATATATATATATATAAATGTATGTCTTTGTGTGTGTACGTATTATTGTCCGTTACTTCTGATCATTTGAAATTTTGGCATTATAATTTAATTATTAATTCCTTTTTTGATCATGATTCTTGCCTTGTACGCCTCGCACAACACAACTCATGTCAACAGATCTTGCTTTGGATTTAATCCGGCATTACCCACGTTTGACACATGCTCTTGATGACCGCGGCGAGTCCCCCCTCTTAGCATTGGCTTCTATGCGCCACCTATTTCCGAGTGGAAATCGGCTCGGGCTTTGGAAACAATGGATCTACGATCACTGTTAGTACCACTCTCTTTCTCTCTGTCTCATTACTAGAGTTTGACAGTACTACTTTCAACTATGTTAATTGACGTTGCACAATAATATTAACGTGGCTGATAGAGAATCAAAACACATTTACCAATGAATCGTGAATTAATGCTATATATGCATGGTTCGTTCGTTTGGAAGCTTCGATATATTATAGATATATATATATATCCTGTATAGAGCCAATGTTATATATATATATATATATATATATATATATATGCTATTATTTTTTTTATTGTTTCATGAAAAGAAAATTGTTCATCCAATGACCTGGATTAATGACAGTAGTACTTGATCTATCCGACTGTCACGGACTTACGACTTGTTGGGCTTTCTTGCTGAAAGATATACGCATTGATCAACCGGATCCTTCAAACGTTGAAATTACTACAAGAAAATATAGTTTTTGCAGCGCTCAAAATCGCCACTAATACTTGCCTAAATAATAATGAATAATGAATAATAGTGGAGTGATTTCGGCCTTAAGATCATATATATCTACACAATAAATAGAAGTAAATATATGGTCTAATATATATACATATATATATATATATATATATATATATATATATAAAGACATGAAAGTGAAGATCGAGTCATCGAGTTCAGTAGTGACGTGAACATGATTAACACAAGACATCCTGACATCCTTGAAGTGAAAAATATCGTGTACAACAGGTGCGCTAATTGAAGTTTGCATTATAATGGAGTATGGTAAGCTTACTTTTGAGGGCTGAATAAACAATTCAACAATTAAACAATAAATTACGATTCAACTTTTTAAAATGTCTAAATAAAATAATATTAAAAATAATATTTTATTCAACTTTCATATTATATTATCTCATTTGTGTAATCAAACGAGCTTCAAATGCTAGGTTTACACAAGAGTTATTAGAAAAGGTAAGTTATACGTACGTACGTTGACTTAACTAACAATATTGACAAAATCAGTTTTAGCTCAACAAATTAAAAGTTAACTAAAAAATTCTCAATTAGAAGAAAATTGACTGATATAGTAGCTTGGAAAATAACTTTCATAGAATTTATTCGTGGACTAAGTAATTCTTTATTTTTTTTAAAAAGAAAAAAAAGATGAATAGAAAGAAAGTTGACATATAAGTACTTAATTACTAGATGAGATTTTAGCGATGGGAACATGCAAAAAATTAAGAATTGTACGTACATTAATTTGATGAAGAAATATTCTACTTTTATGATGTGATCTATAAGTACTGAAAAATTTTGTTCACATTGCAGTGCTAGCAGTATGGTTGCGCTATCTAGTTTCAATTGTCGGCAACTTGTTGGGTATAGTGTCTGATCCACTACACAATAAATAGTATCTTGTTTGAAAATTTTGTTACTCTTTTTTCTTTTTCTTATGAGTTCATCCATTTAAAGGAATTGATCAGCAATTATATGAAAGGAAGAAGAACCATATCCAATCCGTAAAACTTCTTAAACTCATGTGCGAGGAGATATCAAGATCATTCATACAAACTGGCGACCAACATGAAAACATTGGTGGGGTTTATGATGCAATCGACCGTGCTATCAAAAATGGGATTATCGAGTTTGTTTTTGAAATGATACTGGGGACAGATAAAAGCTTTTTGGAGAATAAATATAGAAATTCGAGAAACATGCTAATGCTTGCTGTTCTGTATCGCCAATCTGAGATCTTTAACCTTATACATGAGCTCGATATGGATGACACTTTGACATCTTATGGAGATTGCAACGATGATAACATATTACACATAGTAGGGATGATAGAAGTTGATTCCACTAGGCTCAATCAAATCTCTGGTGCAGCTTTACAGATGCAAAGAGAGTTACAATGGTTTAAGGTAATCTCTCTCTCTCTCTCTCTCATTTTTTCTTTTTCTTTTCCCTCTCTTTTGGTAAGTAAGTTTTCTTATTCTAAAAAGGAAACAAGATACACAATAAACTCAAAACTACTGCTCCTGACAACCCATTTTTTTTTTCGAGAATACACCATACGTACCTAAACATGTGTGGATTGAGATGTTCTCCAACTCTCTGTCTAACTTGTGAAAAGAAAGACATAATAAACGTGTGGAACTCACATTTTCCAATAGTTTCGTACATGCAACACCCCATCTCTCTCTCTCTCTCTCTCTCTCTCTCTCTAGTTATACCTATAGCACTTCCAAGGAGTGACGATCCATTAAAGAAAGAAAAAATCTATTTATAAGCTTATTATTTACACACCCAATACATCTTTTCCATATTAACTAGCACAAAAAGGTATTGCTCTTGTAGAGATTTATTTATTATTTTCACTCTCTATTGTAATGGATTCCACAATAAAAAATATGTTTCCAACTTCAAGGTGGTCACAATTTTTCCAGCTCTTGGACTTTGACCCTGTAAATGGAAAGGAATGTATAAGAGGGATGTGATTGAAACTGCACTGTAAATAGATTTTAAATGCTGCATCAACAATTTTTTCATGAAAAATTATTCATAACATGTAGGCTTTGATTTAAAAAAAAAATAAAAAAATAAAAAAAGGTGCAACCTGGAACTCGGGTTTCGTGTTTTTAAAATCAGGTTTCAATTCGGATTTTGGTCCAGGCTAACTCAGTTCAGGTTCTGGCCCAATCTTAAAACCCGGGCTAATCCGATCTAGGTTTTGGTTTGGGTATACCCAAGTTCCCAAGCTGGAACCAGATATTGAACAATCCTACACTCTCTTATGACTCAAGAAACTAAACAGGCAATCTAGTTCATAAGTCTAAGTTGAGATGGTAGCAATAACAACGCTGCTCACCTACTACAAAAAAATTACTTATTTGTGACCATTTATTTCTAGCGATAATGATTACTTCATGTCAAAATGAGTCTATTTTTATCGTAAATAGCCGTTATCATTACAAATAATCCGTTACAAATACAAGTGGACATAGGGAAACTTACCACTTTCTTCGTATTGGTCAAGTCCTTGCACACTTGTTTTAGAGACAAGCTCCAACATATGACATACTAAAAGTAAAACCGGTTACCTGATCTAATTTAAATCAAAATGGTTCCAAAAAGACATAACTGAAAATAACTTTAGGCACCAATGCTCTCTAAGGGCTAAAACTTTGTATCTGAAACAAATTTCGGAGGATTTAAAAGGAAAACAGAGCTTCAATGTCTAGATCTTCAATAGTATAGCTATGATCCTGATGGCTAGCGCTATATATAAACCCCCAGCCTCTCATAGATAACCCCCAGCCTCTCATATATAGATATAATCCTCAGTAGTTAATCCTCATCACAACATCTTTCTTCCTCTCCCTCGTTAGGATTGGTCTTCTAATCATTCCCTGTCTTTTTATCCTTTTCAATTTGCACATTTAAAATATATTATATACGCACACACAAAAATAATTTAATGAGAGCTGGCTATTTTACTATAGACTTGGTAGAATAAGAATAATTGGAAAATATCTATTACTTATCAAATTTCAAAGAATAAACTCTATTCTCATAAAGCCATATCACCAAGTACTATCTCACTCTATTATTATTGAATAACAATTAATATTATTAAGCCACATCGTCTACTCTTCATTTGTGCTAGTATTGATATATAACATATAGGCTTACAGCATCAAGTTATGAAATAAAAAATAATATACCCAATAAAACTACTAACTTTTTTTATTTTATATAAACTCTAAAATCTTCAAAGTATTTATTAGTTTTAAAAGTACAGTTTTTATATCAAAATGGCATATATATTTGGCTAGGTTTCTACTTTATTTGAAGTTAATAGACTTTTAATTTTCCTAAAACGTGCTTTTTTGTTCTCTGTCTTTTTTCCTTGGGCACATTATATAAATAGTTTTTTTGTTTTTTAAGCAAAGTTTGCAAGGTTTGAAAATTGGGCAGCTTTTTTAGGTAGTTGTAGTATCTCAGAATTTTGCAAATAATAGTAAAATGGTTTAAGTGGAGATGTTTTATTGGGTTTTGAAAAAGAAAAGAGAAAAATTGAATAATGATTTGGTAATGATTAGATGAAAATATTGCAAATTCGAATTTGAAAAGTGGTTTGTATTTGAGTTGTGTTTGGGAAAGAAATTATGAAACCTTTTGAAAATTCTGAAAATTCTCATAGTGTCCAAACATGCCTTGTTCAACCAAGATTCTGTAAATCGAAATGTTAAATTTTTTTTTAAGCATCTATATGTTATATAATGCCTTAAGATGACACGCCAACTTAGTTACATTGAGAATTTTTCGTTTAGTAATTATATTATTGTGCTAGTTTACGACTAGCTAGTTGACTTAATTAATATTTGAAAAATTATTAAGTACTCACAAAGCGTAAATAATGTGGTATTTCAGTCCTATGATCCTATCACAAAATACTGTACCATTGACATTACATACATAAGTATTAATTTTTAATTATTAGGCATTCTATAATGGGATGAAAATATTATGTGTTCGTAATTGAAAGCTACAAATTAATAATGAATTTAATATATATATATATATATATATTATTTTGTGTAAGGTTAGATTTTTGTCTTTCTAATAATATTCCCCACAGTTATGTAATTGATTTTGGTAGCATGTTTTTAACAAATGCAGGATGTGGAGAGAATTGTCAAACCCGAGATTAAAGAAGGCACTAATAGAGATGGTTTAACTTCCCGAGATCTGTTTACAAAGAACCATGAGAATATGATGGAAAAGGGAGAGAAATGGATGAAGGACACAGCAAGGTCATGTACAGTGGTGGGTGCTCTAATTGTTACCATTATGTTTGCTGTAGCTTTTACAGTTCCAGGTGGTAACGACGACCAAATTCGTAAAGGCTTCCCAATATTTTTAGATAAAAAGTTGTTTGTGGTCTTTATAATATCCGATGCATTGTCCTTTTTTTCTTCCACAACTTCAGTTTTGATGTTTTTGGGAATCCTCACATCACGTTACGCAGAAGAAGATTTTTTTGGGTCTTTGCCGAGAAAGATGATTATAGGTCTTTCCACCCTTTTCTTATCTATTACAACCATGATGATAGCCTTTTATGCTGCTCTTTTAATCATGCTACATGACAAATATTCATGGATTGTTATTCCTATTATTTGTTTGGCTAGTGTCCCAGTCACCCTTTTGATCATATCGATGCAGTCCCCGCTTCTTTTTAAAATGATTATGTCAACCTATTTACCAAGCATCATCAAGAGGAAGACAAAAGCTTTATTTTAAATAATCCATTGTGCAATAAGGTGTTTTGCAATATAAACTTGAGATCTCTTCAGTACTGGCAACCGCGTACGCAAGAGATTGCATGCATGCTTCTAGCTAGTTTGAGACTACTGCAAAGGAAGAAGGCTTCGAGTTTGTGCACCCAAAAGAATAGAGAGATTGAAGACTTTCTTCATTATCTTTCAAGTTTAAGGGCTTGATAGAGAATTTAAAGATTTTCCGTTTGGTAGAAATTTGTGTTTAGTGTGTTTGTAATTAAGACTTGGATGTATTGAGATTTTAGGTTTTAGTGTTTTTTGTTATCACTGATACTCTTTTAAATCCATTTTTTAGTTTGTATATTTCTTCCTATTCGTCTTCACTAGTGGGAGTATCCTTTTAATTAGCCAATCATATGGAACTTAGTATTTCATATTATTACTTATTTACTCTTTGCAACATCAACACACTACAAGAAATTTTGTCCCAAAACATGGAAGTGATTTTGGAAGCATTTGAGCAAACAAATATTTATTCGAACTAGAGTTTCTGGGATGAAATATAGCTTCTCAAAAATGAAAACCGTTCAAATGGTCTCAAACTCGATCATTCGAACGGTTGGTATTTCACATTCAAATGTTAACATAACTATTCAAACAATATTCGTGGTGGGAATTTTCTATTCAAATGAAGAGCCAATCATTCGAATGATTTTTTTGTTTGGAAGTTATAAATAAATCTAGCAGGGATGTTTGTTATCTCAATCAAATGGTAATTTTACATTTGAATGGATTTATAAACTGTTAGAATGCTCATAAGATTGGTTTGAACTATGACATAGACAATCGAAATAAATTTATTTATAGAAATTTATTGAAAGACATTCAAATATTTTAAAAATAATTATTATTTGAGTATATTAAATATCATTCTTAAAATATGAAAAATATACCTATACAGATTTATTATTTATGGTAAGCTAAAACGTATCATATATGATGTCCTAGAAAATTTATATAATTAATTTAAAAATCAATTAATGGTTTTTTTACGATTAATAAAAGACTGAAATTAAAAAAGGTTTTCCTTCTAGGAAAAGTAATTTTTTAATATCGTCAAATGGTAAATAAAATAGGAATTTTTTTTTTTATTTATAACAAGCAAGCTAACTATATATATATTAAAAAAATTAAAAACTATATAGAAATTATAGTGACATTGTTTGATACAAAACAAAAAGATCCATACAAAATAACACTACTGTGTAAGATTATCCAAGTCCTCATGCATCACAGTAATGCGTTTTTCAATCTCTTGCAGTCAAATCATGATGGGTGCATTGATCCTCTCCATGATCCTCTCCATGTCTTGGATCAAAAGTGCACGATGCTCCTTGAACAAGGATCGCATCTCTCTAGTAGTAGTCCCTGCAGCTTTTGTATCAGCACGGGCATTCGTAGGAGCTGGATCATGCTCCATGCCAATATTGTGTGCTGCTCCAACATTAATGCGAGTCTTTCATAAATGGCCCTCACTCTTACTGAAAGTGATCTTATTAAGGGGCCCAATCTATGGCTAGCTCTATTTTTTCAATTGCACATCAACCCTTGAATTAACTAGGAGGTTGGAAATCATCAATGCATATGGTAGACTACCTCCAGCCAAATACCATGACTTAAATCGGATTTGGATGAGGAAGTATAGAGGCAGATCAATTGGCTTTTCTCGTGCTATACGTAACATAAATCGAGCTCGTTCGATGCTGAAACATGTCTTGTGTTTCTTTAGATCGATATTGTGTGAGACAATCAAATTTAGCATGTGAAAAAATGCTTGACAATCAACATGTTTGATAACCTTGCAGCTATCATATGGAGAAGCCGAATCATCATGCATGAACAAACGAATCTCATCATGCGTTGGAGCCTCATCCTTGATGGCATCTTCACCATTTGTCCCTACAGCCAGTTGCTATGCAAGGTATGCACCCACCATCAAATAACATCTTGCCCAATCTATGTATTGAATAACTATGCACAGATTGACAAGTACTTGAGATTAGTGATGATCTGCACCTATAAAAATAACTTAAAAGTCTCGGAAGATAATATAATTGATGTGGATTAAACAATATTTTAAGATGTGCAAGGAACACATTTGTCAACTTTGAAGGGAGGGTGTAACTGAGAAAGAAAATAAGCACAAAGAAGAGTTTTCCAATTGGTTTGAACAAATGGTATTACTAATCAGTGTCAAACCACTAAAATAGATTTTTTTTCCTACTTAATTTATATTAATTGAAATTAATTTATTAATCTAGGTTGTATCGAGATATGGTGATAATTCACAACAAATCACAAATGAACTATATGCTTTGAGACATGGTTCATCCAAGCGAATCATTCAATAATTAGCATGTTTGGTACATGGATATAGATTTTACACAGCTGACTGAGAACGATATAGAAAAACTCAAAATTGTGGAGTCTTGGTCAAAGTAAGCCACGAGGAGGATAATATTTACTTTTATAGAGTCGTCCAAGATATCATTGGGTTAAAGTACTTAGGGAGGAACATATAGTTTGGTTGTTTAGTGTAATTTGTGAAATGTCTCAAATTCTAGGTTGGGAGTGCCAAGTATGAATATTATGTAAGTTTTAATACGTCTCGCATATGGCATAATGAGGATCATTTCGTTCTCACTTGTCAACCAAATCAAGTTTTTTACTTAGATGATCCTGAGTACAAAAACCCATGGCGAGTGGTACAAAAGTTTGCACTAAGAAATGAATATGATTACATTCCAGATGCGGAGGGACAACAAGAAGAATTTGATGGTCCAACAAATGAAGAAGCATATCAAGAAAACGAACCAGACATAAATTTATATGTTGATCTCAGCCAATATGACATGGTTCCACTGTGTAGAGAACATATTGAACTAGAAGTAATTGAGGGAGGCTTTTAAGAAGAACATGAGTCAACTGAAGTATCTAATGAGAATGATGGCGACTAGTTGAGCAAAACTGATAGTGAATAATAGTTGTTTATACATAAGTATGGTTATCTTGTAATAATAATATTTTTGTGAATAATAACTTATCAATATTATAAATAACTATGTCTCCTAAACGCAAAGCAACTCATTTGCCATCTCCATCCAATACTGACTTCCTAATTGGTTAGACTTCGCATGTCACAGATGGTGGGTTAACATCACTAGACCCAAAACAAGGTATGTTAGATGGTAATATGAGTTTATGTGATGATATATTTAAGTAATAGTGTTTTATAAATAAAATAATTATTTTTTATTATATTCTTTAATTATGGTATAGCTATTGTAAGCTATCATCGAGGTCGAGGTATTACTAGAGGTGTCTGTATAGAGAAAGTGCGGAAAATTATGAAAATTAAAGTTGATATTCTTGATGATCACACATGTGGCTTTGGGGATCTGGTAGCTTGTCTTGCTTCCTTTGTTGATACTCTTACCAAAACATACGCTCTCATGGCTACATCTTCCTAGGCTAAGGTTTTCCAATATGTTAAAGACCATATCAAAACTAGTTTCATGGTAATAAGTTACTTAGAAAACAGTTTTATTCAATTATTATTTAATTTATAAGTAGTTTATTTTTGTTCTTATCATTCCTAATTCTTTCAAGGATAAGGTTGAACTTAATGCTAATCTATTCGGCTTATATATATTTGTGTTTTGTATTGATGTAAATATGAGAGGCTAAGATAGTGAGAGCTGTGTATTTATGTAATTGTGTTTTGTATTTTTTTTTCTTTTTTTTTTATTCAGAGTTTGAAATTTGGATAAATTGGATGATCACTTATTAGGTATAACTTATTACTTATTAGGGATTTTACTGATTAGGGATTGTTATAAATTTCTTTATTTCTATTTTTTTAATTTTATTACTATGATTGATAATCTTGTTTCAGTTGTTTGGACGTATATAGAAAATTTATATTCTTTTGTAGTAAATCATTTTATTCAAATTTATTGTATATAGACAATTTTCTTTTATGATTACTTTTAGTTTCCTTTTAATTTTTTTTTTTTTTTTGGATTTAAAAGTGGATAAAATGTTAGTGGGCCGAAAAGTTAAACATATATAGGATATAGGGATTGGGCCATTGGCCCATTTGGTACAGGGTTTGACCGATTGGACCGGACCATTCTGAATGGGCTGAAAGACCAACCAAACCGACTCGTCCCGAATGGGACCGGTCCTTGCTGTTTGGTCCGGTCTAGGGTGGGAAAACCCTGGACTAAATAAGTCCAGTCCAGTCTGCAAAACCTCCTCAGGACGAACCGGACCAGACCGAAATCACTCCTACCTATATGTACTCCTTCCAACCCAATTTTCGTGGTTAAAACTGAAAAATGAAGAGTTGCATCAAGGAATTATAGGGGCAAATCAGTCGGAGTCGGATTCAGTGTTAAATTTTTAAATTTTTGCTTAACCCTAATTACAGGTCGAACGGCTCGCTATCAGGGTGGGCAACCATGATGCATGATTAAACAAGGTTTAATCTTTCAAAAAAAAAAAAACAAGGTTTAAATACTTAATAAATGATGCCAATTACTTTGGTAAGCCCAACACCATATAGACTATCTCATTGTTTGTACCATTATTATTAAGACCTCAATTTGTGGTAGGTTCTATTTAGCACACTAATTAAGGTGTGGTTTGGATTTAGAGATGAATTGAGATGATTTGTGAATAATAGAATAAAAGTTAAATTATTTATTATATTTTATGTAGAAATTTAAAAAAATTATAATGATGAGATGAGATGAGTTAAGATGAATTACCAATACAAACGAGACCTAAATAGAAGAAACTAATATTGTTGGTTGACCTATTATTTTTTGTTTAAAAAAAGATCTTTGGATTAAGCCCGTAGAGTAATTTTTGCATTATTTTCTTTGAATTCTTTTAAAACTGACAACGCATTGCCTCGATATCGGTGTACATTGCCTATTGTCCTTCATAGGTTTGTCATCAAAGGACTATAATTGTACATAATTGTATTGTGAAAATAAAACAAGGGTGCACTACAGCCACCATTAATCCCCAGAAATTCTTCCCATAAGGCAAACTGTGTTTTTTTCCTTACCTTTTTTTAATATCTTAATTTTTTTAAAAAGAAAAACCACAATTTATATAAAAAATATTTTTTAATTACTAAATAAAAAAATAAAAATAAAAAATCTATAGAGAAATGCTCGGATCCATTATCAAGATCCCAAACATTTCTCAACGATGAATCCGTGGGCACGTAGCTTGAATTTATAGAAAAAAATTATACAATTTCTTATTATTTACATAATTTCTATACATTATATTTTTTTAAAATTATTATTATTTTTTTTAATTAAATATTTAATATATAAATAATAAATAGAATAATTGAATTAATTTAAAAAAGTTACATACTATTGCTCGAATTTATAAAGATAATGAATCAAAAGATCCTGACATTTCATGATCTCTCGCCATCATCAATCAAAAAAGCAAAACTGTACAATTGTGTCATCATTCCCGGATGCGAACCAACTACCTTTGAATCTCTTAACCCGCCCTGGCCAACTCGTACAGTACATGTCCGAGTTACCTTTCACATGATCTTTTATGCTATATTTCTGAACAGTATATGAGATTTTATATTGATTAACCTTTGAATCACTTGTGTTCATTTTGGAGATTCGTGCAAGTATGTAACTCAACTCATCCACAACCTAAAAGGAAATGTGAGAAAAAGGTAATCGTACTATAATAGACAACCCATCAGATCCCAGCAGCTCATTCAAATGAAGGCATCTGATTCCGGGCACTTAGATTTGAAAAGATTTATTGGGAATCCAGAATTCTAGAATTGTTTTTCGTGAGAATCAGAATTCATTTGTTCCATTCCGGGCACTTATATACAGCATCATATTCATGCACAGCATCCAGCTAGATGGTATATATGACCATATGTAGCTGGATCCAACACTTTTTCGCAACTAGTTCAAATTAGGTTTGATCCATCCATGTGGATTGTTAGGAGCAAAAATTAGCTTGAGAATTCAAACACAATTGAAGAGCAGCAGGAAAAAAGAAGCTCCGTCTCGTGATAAACATAACCTCTCTTTTTCTTCTTTTGTTACAATTTCTACGTTTTTTTTTTCACATTTTCTATTCCAAGAGAATTGTTGGTAAGCTAACAGTAAACCGTACAAAGAAACGAGAATGAACAAGGATGGACGAAGGAGTTGCAACCTTGCTCTATACAGAAGCTGCAGAAAGCGAAATGCGAAACATTACTTTGCTTGGGTACTACATAAAGAACTACAAGAAGCTAAAGTCACATCAAGCTTGCTCCCTTTCAACGAGGCTGCTGGATGCGTCGGGGGCTGCATTTTGGGTTCACGTACTTGGCTGGCTTCTCTGAATACTTTGAACGTTGAACTGGGGACTTGGGACCTCTTCTTTCATCCAAAGATTTCAAACTTTTCACCAGTGCCTCAGCATTCATTCCAAAGCCTATCATTCCAAATCAAATATGGTGAAACAAGTCAATCAAATGCTCCAACAGGGTTTTTGAATATTACAAACTAGTTTCAACAGCTATGCTACAATATTTATTT
This sequence comes from Juglans regia, assembly GCF_001411555.2. Classification (NCBI taxonomy): domain Eukaryota; kingdom Viridiplantae; phylum Streptophyta; class Magnoliopsida; order Fagales; family Juglandaceae; genus Juglans; species Juglans regia. Next base: position 3,235,720 of record NC_049905.1, read on the forward strand.
GTGCACCTTTCTGTTCAAAAGACGGGCTATACACATCGTACTGAGTTTCCATATTCGAAAAATCTTCCCCATCATCAAATTCAAAAGTCTCCGGTAGCAAATCCACTAAATTGATGCCATCAAAATCATCCTCGGCATTGTCAGAGAAACCATCCTCACCCTGATGCTGGCTGAGCCAATAGTCACGGTACCATGTTGAGGTTGTGACCAGCTGCCACCATTCCGGAGAGAAATCCTCCACTAGGCGGAAAGCAGCAGGAATGAAAAGAGGGGCGTTAGGGTTCAATGTTGACCTTCCTCCTGAAACCATTGCCATATTTTTCAATCACCTCCAAGCGTTGGTTCTTTTACCTGTACTTCAAAGTCAGCAGAACATTGGTATAAATAACATCAAGAAGCAGGGTCCATGACGAGAAAATAAAGCATCACAGGACTCAAGCCCTGCCTATCCTAAATATGAACGCAACTTTTATTTGCAGCTGTTCCTGACTAAAATCTCATATTCTTATTCGGGTAACAATTCATCACATACTGAAACCATTTTCCCCAAAACTGAAATCACTAAAAGTTATGACAGAATCGGCTATAAGCGGGACAAATAAAGAGATTCAAAGGTGGTTGGTTCGCATCCGGCTATAAGCGGGACAAATAAGAATCAGAAGTTTTTATTCATTATAAGATTTTAATAGGATAATAATTATGTTATTGATTAATGATTTTAAAATATAGACCTGATTTAGATATTTTATTATAACGTTACAAGTTATATCAGAATCTATTTCAATAAAAAATAAAATAGATAATTTGAAATAATAATTTTTATATAGTATTAAGAATTTAAAATTATAAATATATTATTAAAATATAAATTTAAATGACAGAAAGTAACTCTCCAATTCCAGCCGGGAGCGTTACAAAATGGCTGATATAATGCACAGTTCGCAAGTGGGTACAATCCTAAAAAAAGACACGTTAGAGCATTCTTATTGGCTTGGCCAAATGAGGAAGTTGGCTAAAATTTACATAATTGATGTCAAAAACATCTCATATTGAATTGGACAAATTTAAAATAATTTAGACTTTTGCTACAGTGGTTGGCCAAATATGGAGAACTACAATTGATTCACCAAACATTAAAATACTAATTTCTCACTCCAAACAAATATTAAAATATTAGTTTCTCACTCTAAGTAAAAATACTATTTGGTTTGTAATTAAGAAATTTAGATAGAATTTTAAATGAGTTTAATCAAATATTTTTTATTATTAACATTAAATGACTTTTGAAAATATGATTTTTTTTAATATTAATTTAATTAGAATATAATTATTATTAATATTTAATTGGTAGAGATACAAAATGTGATAAAAATAAATTAAATAAATAAATTATTAAATTAATAATATTTTATTATTATATAGAAAGTGAATGAATAATCTAATGTGAAGGTTGAGTTTAAATAAAATATATAAATATAAAAAAATATGATATTAACTAAATTTTAAAAATAAATTTAATTAAACCAATGAGAATGGTCTGATTAAAAGCCAAACCGACACTATCTCCACACTAGCTTGTTGACAATTTGTAGAAAGACAAGCGGGTTAGGTGAGAAATACAGCAACAGCGACCGCTTTTTCAAAAAGTTCTTTAATGTTGAGGCCTCTGCGAAAGAAACTTCCCCCAACTTTTTCTGTTTTTCAACACTTTTTTCTCCAAACTTTCCATGCCATTCAAGTTTTTCTTTCAAATCACGTCACCACGAACGTTTTAGAAAGAAAAAGTCCTTTTACCACGCTCCTCTACGGTACTACCGGTCTACAGTACTGCCCTTTTATTTTTTTAATTTCTTTGGCCTATGCACTCTCGCCTTCACTTCAGAATTTATTGTCAGTTTGATCATTTCTTCCGTCTACACAATCTATAAGATTTGACATAAATAAATGGGTTTAAACTTTTCTTTTTCTAATTTTATTTTTATAATTAATTATTCGCATATTACACCCACGTTATCTATATACTGTCCCAATATTTGATTAAAAATAAATGATATTTGTATCATACAGTCCTTACATATTATGCAATCTTTTTTAAAAAATTAAATAAATATAAGATTTATATAAAAAAAATTAATTTTTTAATAAAAAATTTCATTTTTTTACAAAGAAATTATGTAATATTTATAAATTTTATAACTGTATGTAACATTATTCTTAATTAAATTATTAACTTTTGTATTAGCTTTCGTTCTCAACAAGAAAGAGAAAGCAGAAAAGAAAAGGAGTAGAAGAGAGATTTCGAGTCATTGGCTGGCCATCAATGGGGATGCAAGAAGGACAAAATCGTAAGGTGCTTTTAGCAGGAGTTGAAATGGGACCCATTCGAACATGAGTAGTGCTAGTATATCGTCTACTTTAACGGTTTAACGTGCCTACTAGTACACATTTTATGTTTTAATTTTTTTTTAAATATCTTTAAATATTTTAAAAAAATAAAAATATATCAATATGTTAAAATTTATTTTGCTAATTATTAAATAAATTATAAAAAAAACTAAATATATGAACTGTGAGAAAGTAAACTCGTGGGACAGACCTACTATTATTTTCCTTTGAATGTTAATATAGAGTAATGATATACATACAATATATTTTTACAATATATTTAATAACAATATTATAAGATGATGATATTTTTGTAAAATGATATTATTTTTATAAGATTTTTTATAAAAATATCTTTCATTTAAAATTTAAAATATAATTGTATAAAATGTTGTGAAAAATATTTTGTATAAATTATTTTTCATTAATATAAAGGAATTTCTTTTTCTTTTTCTTTTTTGTCAGAAGCTGGACAATGATGTGAGATGTGATGTGAGCAAAAATGATAAAAGAGTTCTGCCATAGCTACCGTAAAAGTAATCTGAATCACATTATCGAATAGTTTATTTTATTTATTTTATTTTTGTTTTTTATTTTCATGTATTTTTTTAATTATCATAAATATTTTTAAAAAAATAAAAAATTCATAATACCATTAACTAAGAAAAAAAAATAAAAAAAATCATTCTAAACATTTTTTATGTCACGAATTCGGGATCAAAGCATTTCTGATTATAAAATGAGCTTATGAACTATGAAGTCCTGACCTGCCGACCAGCAGAAGAAAAAAGTAAAAAAAAAAAAATAGTATTAGACCCACCCTGAGATGACGTCCCATATTGTTTCTTTCTTCCGACGTGTAAAACGTGTTTCTTTTCCTTTATTTTTTCGAATTTTTAAATAAATAAAAAATCAAATGCTTTAAAATATAAAAAAAATCTGTTAATTTAGGAAGTTTGAAGGGTAAGATGAGAATTTTATGTTTTATTTGAAAGTTTAAAATATTATATTTTAATATTATTATTATTTTGTGATTTGAAAAAGTATAATTGAGATTTAAAAAAATTGAATTGTTTATTATATATCATATGATACGATATGAGATGAGATGAGATGAAAATTGTGTCTTATATCATCCCAAACTTTTATTTTGGTGTAATTCTCTTACTTTTTATGGTACAATTAAACTTGGATAATGGAATAAAATTTAGACAATACTAGAATGACTACCAAATATGCACATTAGTATAAATGAGTTTTTTTTTTTTTTTTTTCTCTCTCTCTTTAATGAATTTTTCAACATCCTTAACTATTAAGAAAAAAATTGAAAAAAATATAGACATACTAATAGTCACTTCCTTAATTTTTTTTTTAAAAAATAAAATAATAATAGATATGAGTAGATATATTTAATGGACATATTATCATTTTCCATAAGATTTTGTTAGGGCGTTAACTCGTGCAATTGGTGTTATTATATTCTTTTCAGATTTATTGAGTATCTAACTTTACTTCATTTATGGCTTGGTTCCTAATAAATAAATTAGTCAAAGTCAGTAGAGGGACCAGGCCAAGACTAATATGGCACATGACGATGATGTGAGTAATATTGTTTTGGGAGTAGAAAATACAATGATAAAGAAAGGTGAAAAATCAATTGCATTAATGGAAATAAGAAAAAAAATCAGCACTTAAAAAAAAATTAAATTTCAGCAAAGTATGAGTATTGGTCTCCACATCAAATAACTATCAAGTAAAATGTTCCATCATGATTCTGATTCATGAATACTTGTATTCATTAATACTAATTTGAAATTCATTAGCATTGATCTGCATCATTAATTCTTCATGAGACTGACGATGGCAAAAAATTCTTCATGGCGTCTACTCACGACATCAGTTTCTCACACCAGACTGAAAGAGAAGAAATTGGAAGAAGAAGAGAAAAACTGACTGAAATATAGAGTTTTTATTTTTATTTTAAAGGTATTTTAAAATTTTTTATTTAAAAAATTAAAAAAAATGAAATGAAATGAGTACAAGTGTAGAAGAATAAAGAAAAAAGAATGCAAAAAGAAAATGTCAACTCACTGTGCACCCTCCCCCACAATTTACAAAAGAGTAACGTTATTATTATCATACTCTCATTTTATTTTGATCATACTAAGTAATATATAATATATTTATTATTATTAAATGATAAAAAAATATGTAATAAATTATCATTTAATAGTGATAAATATGTCACATCTTATTAAGTGGTATGAAAGTTGGATGGTAGAATGGTGTATAAAATTTTTCTTTGCAAAATCTGTAGGATGGCCAAAATTCGGCATGCAGGAGTACTGAAAGTCTGAAACTTCATTTTCATCACATATTGCTAATAATACCCCATATAATATGGACGTTAACGTGTTAGCATAAACAGTAAATCAAACTGAGCTAAACTCTGTATTTTTCATGGACTAGCTGTATTAACTCGTTCATGGTTTGTAGAAAAGTTCAGCAATAATAATAGTTGCTATATCAGGAATCACTTAACATTTATCACGTGTTGATTGGCATAAGTCAGTATGGATATGGCCGTACTGGAGGCACATGTTAGCTATCATTTCTTAGAACTATCGGTGACCATATACAACAATCACGTTTTTTATTTTTTAAAAAAAGAAGTGAGTAGATCGTATATATCATTACTCGTCAATATATATATATATATATATATATAGCTAACGAGTGATTACCATAACATGATTCAATATTATATATATATATATATATATATATATATATATATATATATGTAAGCCATCATTTCTCCATGGACTACCTGTGACTACAACAGCCAAGTGAAACTTAAAGCTACGAGCGATAGTTTTGGAAAATATTCCGTCTTCGCTGCCTCCCAAGTAATTACTTCATCTCTTTATCCTTCAACTTAATCAATGATATAAGTTCAGAAAAATCATGCTATTTCTCATCAAGTCAATGATATTAGTATTAGATTTCACTTTCAAGTTATTTATAAAATTATGAATGTAATTAATTAATGTACTAAGAAAATCTTGTGTCTAAAATTTGCGGTCTCTGATCTATACACTCTTGAACACATGATCACCAGCTTCCTCTTCTAATATTTCTGCTTACCAGATAGATTATAATATATGTTAATGATAGATTAAGATGGAAACAAAGAGTAGTACTACTGCCTTTTCTGCGGACGTTCCCGTTCCTAAATTGCATGACAAACGTAATTATGCGGAATGGGCGATTCGGGTGCGAACCTACTTGAAGAGTCGAGATCTATGGGAGGACATCATTAACGTTGGCAAAAACGCAGCAACTTCTGGGCAAGAAGATGATGAAGATGCTATTAATGTTCCGATAAGGAGGAATTACATGGCTTTACATGCGATCCAGATGTCATGCGGGCCAGACGCATTTTCCGAGATTAGGACCGTTTGTTCAGCCCATACTGCTTGGCAAACATTGAAAAAGAAGTACGGTGAGTCAGTTAATTTCTCTCTCAATGGTAACTCTCTCCCTCTCTCTCTCTCTCTCTCTCTCTCTCTCTATATATATATATATATATATATATATTTATGTGAGTCTCAATTTTTTTTTAAATAATTGTGTGGTGCTTACTTATTTCATGACTATAAATATTATTTCTCCTCTATCCAAAACCAATTTCAATTTAATACGCATATTGAAACTTTGGTAGGGTTTGTTTGGAGTTGTGCTATGAGTTTTAAAAGTGTTTAAATATTCTTAAAAACTCTTTCACAGAAAAATTAAATTGCTTGAGTGTTACTTATTAAAGTAACTTTTAATTTCAAATAAATTAAAAAGTACATTTGAGGAAAAACCTCAAACACGCTTTTTTGAATAATCCATAATGTAGTTTAAATTTTAAAAAGATTGTCAATAGACAAAAATACCTATTCAATTTTCAGATAATTACAATTTTTAAATTTAAAAAAAAATCAAATGATCGTCATTTCCACCTCAGAAAACACATTTTTAAGTTGTTTCCAAATAAATGTAACCTATTTAACAGTTCTTTAAGCATATAATTATCAACTAATAAATAATTTTTTAATAATATAGCTTATTATTTAAGCTATGAGTTATAAGCCCTAACGCAATAAGCTATATTTCTCGTTACAATCCAAACATCCACGTAGTTGATTATTCGAAGGACCCATGCACATTAAACCTGTTTAGATATTAAAAATATTTCAAAATATTTGTTGATGATAACAAAGAAGTTTGTGAATAGTAATGAAATAATCTCGTATCTAAGAATAGTTGTGTTATCAAAAGTAGTCTAAAAGATTTAAGCTGGCCGGTTTAAAAAATTAAAAGTTAAATAAAATAAAAAACCTGAAAAAAAAAAACTCAATGGATTTAAAACTTTTAAAAGGCTAATGCTATATACGGTCCTAGATGGTACAGTTTCCGCTTATTCCCTTTGAGAAAAAATGGAAGTCACCATTAAAAAATAATTTTTTCATAAAAATGTCAAATTTATCCATTTTTTTCAAAGAGAGTATACGGAGACTGCACATTTCAATACTGAAAATATCATTTTTCTTTTTTAAACATAAATCAAATTTTAAAATGATGGATTAAAATATGAAGTTTCTATTTAACGAATTTTACATACACACACACACACACATATATATATATATTCCCAAATAACTTAATTGAAATAATGTTGATTTAATTGTCATTAATTGTTAATAAAACTTTGAAAGGATATATTATCCGATGGACTGCCACCACCTCCCGCGGCGCCAAATTTACTAGATATGGTTTCGAATATGGCATATTCAAATTGGAATATTTATGGTGGGCTCCGGCCGTGCTTAATTGCTTTCTCACAGTGGCCTGATTAATTGCTTTCGAGATTAATCCAACCGCAGCTATCTTAATTTTGCAGATAAGGGCAACATCGACAATAGTTATCTTAATTTTGCGGACTTGTACAAGGCCGTGCTTCGTGGTAATAGGGCTGCTGCAGAGGAGTTTCTGGATTCTCAACCAGAGGCAGTAAGGAAGGCAATCACAGATAAAGGCGAAACGGCTCTTCACATTGCTGTTACTGCTGGACATGACGGTATAGTCAAGGAGTTGGTGGATCGAATGACGAAAGAAGACTTGGGAATTGAAGATGGTGACGGTTGCACAGCTCTAATGAAGGCTGTTGAGTATGGAAGATCCGAACTGGCGCGCTATTTGTATTTTCGCACTCCGCTGAAGGATCTGGCGCCTGCAGAAAAAGACAAAAAAGGAGCTATGCTACTTACCCGCGCATTATATTCCAGAAATTTGGGTAACAACGTACTCTTTTTTTTTTTTTCGATCCAATTTATAATATTATTGTCCTTTATTTCTGATCATTTGAAATCTTGGCATTATAATTTAATTATTAATTCTTTTGTATTTTTTATCATGATTATTTTCTTGTACGCCTCGCACAACACAACTGTCAACAGAGCTTGCTTTGGATTTAATCTGGACTTACCCACGTTTGACATATGTTCTTGACGACCGCGGCGAGTCCCCGTTCTTAGCATTGGCTTCTATGCGGCACGCATTTCAGAGTGGAAACCGGCTATCGTTTTGGAAACAATGGATTTATTCCCGTTAGTACTTCTCTCTCTCTCTCTTTCATCACTAGAGTTTGCCAGTACTACTTTCAAGTTTCAACTATATATGTTAAGGATAGTGATAGGGTTATTTACTATCCAAGTACATTTTAAAATTTTTTATTTTATTTTTTATTTTTTTAAATATTTTTTTTCCATCTTTAATTATTAAAAAAAATTAAAAATATATATAATTTTACTAATATTCACTTTTTTAATTATTAAATAAAATAAAAAATTAAAAAAAATCAAATACTCCTTTAGATGAATTATAGTAGATAGTAACCATATTATTATTCGTATGTTTATTGTTGCACATTGTGGCTGATAGAGAATCAAAATGCAGTTACCAATGAATCATGTAGGACTGTTCATCCAAGTTCTCGAGAACTCGGGTATACACAGACCGAGTCAGAGCAGGGCTAGAACTCGGATGAATCCGAGTTGTAAACCCGGAACCTTTTATTTATTTATTTTAATTCTTAAACGAGTTTGATGGTTAGGATGTTATTACTTTATACTTTCAACTTTAAGTTATGATGTTTCGTGTAGATTTTGGGATATTTTCCTTCGCGGTTCAGTAGATGGAAACTGGAAGATTTTAGCTGAAAGTTGAGTTTGGTAATGAGATGAAATGATGGAAAATGAAGTTGAGCATCCGATCTGGAACCCACCTCACGAACAATAACTGAAGTGGTCTACATACGGTTTTTTAAAACAAAAATGTGGCCCAAAGTTTTTCTTTTTGTGTTTTTTTTAAGCCGAGGTAAACACCCAGATGCTACAAAACGCAAACTGTTGTGGGATTTGTTATAAGGTGGAAAGATGACGAGCATCTTCTTAGTCTAGATTTTTTAGAAGAAGAATGTGCTGACCATCTTGATATTAAAAAAATAAAAAAAAAAGGGGCTAACTCGGAACCAGAATCCGATTTCTTGGATTCCGGACCGGGCTGTGAAAAATCCCACTCGGATGAACAGTTCTAGAATCATGACTATATAAATAGGGTTCGTTTGAAGGTTTCAATATAATTTCCTGCATCGAGCCAATGGTATTTATGGAATTATTACTTTTTTTTTTATTATTATTTCTTTAAAGGTCAAAATTGTTCATCCAAGACCTGGATTGACAGCACTAGATCTACCCAAATATTTGTCACGGACTTAAGATTTGTTGGCCTTTTTTGTCTGAAAGGAATAAGCATTGATCAATCGGCTCGTTCCACCTATGAAACTCCTTTGAACAATCCCAACGACGTTGAAAATGGCCGCCAACGCAATATTCTAGTTACAAGGCAATCAGGTATCTTTCTGCCTTAATTACCTTAGAACGTTGAAAATTATTCATCGATCCAAGATCTGGATTGACAGTAGTACTTGATCTATCCGATATTTGTCAAGGAGTTCTTAAGATTAGCATACCTTTCTAGGAGCCACCATTGAAATTTATATGAACATTCCAAACGTTGAAAATGGCCTCCAACGCAATCAAGTTACAATGCTCGGATCAGGTATATCAGCTTTCTGTCTAATTACCTTATAACGTTGAAAATTACTTATTTGTGATCTGTTAATTTCAACGAAATAATTATTTACAATGTACAGTAAGATTGGGCGTCGATCTAATTTCATCAAAATTAAGATCAATACTATATACATTAATTTGAAGAAGAAATATTCAACTAGCTTTGTTTTGGTGGAACTTTTATATATGATGTGACGTCTATATGTGCTGAAATGATTTTGTTAAATTTGCAGTGCCAGCTTTAGTAGTACTGTTGCGCGTTCTAGTTTCAGCAATTTTCCGGGATTACTTGTTGGGTATACCGTCTCCACTCCATCAAAATTGTATCTTGATAATTTTTGTTTGAAATTTTTGTGAGTTATGCGTTGACAACACTAATAATGACAATGTCAATTTTGCTCAACAAATTAAAAGTTAACTAAAAAAAATTCAATTAGACGAAAACTGGCTTATATATCAGCGTGAAAAATCACTTTTAAAGGATTTATCTGTGGACGAAGTAATTATTTTCTTTAAAAAAAAAAAAAAAATTAATACTAAGAAAATTTCCTTGTAAGCGCGTACTTATTAGTTATTAGATGAGATTTTAGCCATGTAAACTTGCAAAAAATTAATTAATTTGAACAAGAAATATTATACTAGCTTTGTTTTGGTAGAACTTTTATGATGTCCATATAAGTACTGAAAATATTTTGTTCACTTTGCAGGGCCAGCAAAATCAATAGTCAGCAACTGGCTCGGTATACCGTCTCCACTACTCCATTAAAATCATATCTTGATAATTTTTGTTTAAGTTTTTGTACTTTCTTTTTTCTTTATTTTTTTTGTTTTGGTTTCATCCAGTTAAATTGGCATTGTTTTAATAATTGTCAAAGGAATCCAGCAGTTATATGAAATGAAGAAGATCCATATCCAATCCGAGGAACTTCTTTCCTGCATGTGTAAGGAGATACCAAAAATCTCCCAAACTCGACAACTTACAAGTGGTGGGGTTTATGATGCAATCAACCGTGCTGTCAAAAATGGGATTTTCGAGTTTGTTTCCACAACAATCAGCGAGGATCCAAGATTTTTGGAGATGGAAGATACAGATTCGAGGAACATATTTATGCTCGCTGTTCTGTATCGACATGCTAAGATCTTTAGCCTTGTAAATGGGCATGATATGAAGAACCCTTTGACATCTAACAAAGATCGCAGCGATAATAACTTGTTGCATATGGCAGGGATGGTAAATGATTCCACTAGGCTTAATCGAAGCTCTGGTACAGCTTTACAGATGCAAAGAGAATTACAATGGTTTAAGGTCCTCTCTCTCTCTCTCTCTCTCTCTCTCTCCCTCCCCGGCATGTTTTCTTTTCCTCTCTTTCGGTAAGTAAGTTTTTCTTATTGTAAAAAGGAAACAAGATACATAACAAACTCAAAACTACTAACCATGAATGCTCACGACAACCCTTTTTTCTTCAAAGAACACACCATATATATGCCTAAACATATGGATTGAGTTTTTCTCCAACTCCCTGTGATGGTCTAATTTGTTAAAAGAAAGACATAATAATAAAAGTGTGGAATTCATATTGTACAATATTATATAGTCTCACACATGCAACACACCATCTGATCTCTCTCTCTCTCTCTCTCTCTCTCTCTCTCTCTATATATATATATATATATATATATGTAGTTAATACCTACCTATAGTTGATCCGCTCCTTCAAAGTAGCGGTGATCTATTAATATATAAGAAGAAAACATCTATTTAATAGATATTATAACATTGACTTCACTTACGTACACAAGTACTAAATTTACCCTTCCCTTATACATATGAAGTTTTTTGATAGGAAATATTACCCACAGTTAAGTTATTGATTTTGGAAGCATTTTTTTAACAAATGCAGGAGGTGGAGGGAATTGTCAATCCCAATATTAAAGAAAATACTAATAAAGATGGTTTAACTCCACGACAATTGTTTACAAAGAACCATGAGGATATGATGGAAAAGGGAGAAAAATGGATGAAGGACACAGCATCGTCATGTACAGTGGTGGGTGCTCTGATTGTTACCATTATGTTTGCTGTAGCTTTTACGATTCCAGGTGGTAATGACCAAACTAAAGGCTATCCAATATTCTTAAAGAAAAAATTGTTTATGCTCTTTATAATATCCGATGCATTGTCGCTTTTTTCTTCCTCAATTTCAGTCTTGATGTTTTTGGGAATTCTCACATCACGTTATGCAGAAGAAGATTTTCTCAAGTCTTTGCCTAAAAAGATGGTTATAGGTCTTTCCAACCTTTTCTTATCTATTGCAACCATGATGATAACATTTTCTGCTGCTCTTTTAATCATGCTACATGACCAATTACCGGTTGCAATTCCTCTCATTTGTTTGATTGGCGTTCCGGCGGTCATCTTTGTAAAGATTCAGTTCCCCATTCTTAAAGATATGTTCATGTCGACCTATTTCCCTGCAATAGGAAGATGAAGTTTGATTTGAAGTAATCCATTGTGCAATATGCTGTTTTGCAATATAAACTTAAGATCTCTTCGGTGGCAACGCAAGAGATTGCATGCTTCTAGCTAGCTTGAGGCTACAAGGAAGAAGGCTTAAAGTTTGTGTCGCTCAAAAGAATATAGATTCATAACTTTCTTCATTATCTCACAAGTTTAAGGGCTTGAGAGAAAGTTGAAAGATTTCTCGTTTGGAAGAAATTTGTGTTTAGTGTGTTTTGTAAGACTTGGATGTATTAAGACTTTAGGTTTTAGTGTTTTTGTTATCACTACTACTCTTTTAGCTTAACTTTTTATTTTGTATGTCTTCCTATTTGTCTTCACTAGTGGGTGTATCTTTTTAAGCCTAACCATATGGATCTTAGCATTTCATATTATAACTGATTTACTCTTTCCAATAATATATATCAACACCAATCCATTCCTTAGTATTCAACGCTATAAATGAAAGGAAGATCCAAATGAAAAATAGGTGAAAATGGGAGTGGGGAAGATGCGTGAGAAATCACCTTGTCATTCATCTCTTTGAGTGCCTCCTCTGTAGTACTGTACTCTACGATTGCATAAGCTTTGGATCTTTTAGAAACACTTTCCATTATAAATTTTAGCTTCACTCACGCCTTCTCCTTGTGGTAAACCACTCTCCAATCCACTTTATAAGTCATTAATTGACACTGTTTGCTTCCCATCGCAAGGCCATGCATGCTCTGCAACAAACTCGACCCGCGTTCATCTTCAGTGTCATTTACATTTGCTTGATATTACAAAGATTTCGATAGTTCAAACTTCTATCTGAACAGACCACGATTATAATTAATCCTCACTTTTTTCTCATTTAGAACTAATGAAATGTAAAATATAAAATATAAAAGAAATTGAAATGAAGAAGAGAGAATGAGGGAGAGAGACTTTGAGAGCTACATCCTTACTATTCTCAATTGTAGTTGAATACAAAGAATTTGTCTCTATTTATAGGAAAATTACATAGAGATGAGTTAAGGTAAATATTTTTTTTATTTTTGATCATTTGATAAATATGAAAACAAAATTAGGATAATAATCAAATCAAAATTTTGACTGTTTGGCGAATGAGAAATCAAATAACACTGATCGATAAGGACTTGCTACCAATCGAAAGGTTAGATTAGTTGAAATGCTCCCAATCGGAAACCATAGTATGTTTGAAGTTATTTTGGGAGAATTAAGTCAAATAAAACTCAGAATGGCATGGTTCAACAAAACAGTACTCTTCGAAGAGAAGTATGTGTGCTCAGTAAATTACTCAAGAGGCTCCTTTGCATCTTGAATTACTCCCAAAAAAAAAAGTGGATGACTAAAGTATCACTTTTACAAGCAAAAAAATCCACAAGTCAAGTCCAAGCTGCAACATACCAGTAATCAATAGTTTCTTCGTTTTTTTAGGGGCCGTTTGACTTATTTCTGAAAAATCTGACTGATCCATAGGACACTGTAAATTTCCGGGAAAATAAAGCTTGTTTATTCTACAGTGGAAAAAAATTATTGCAGTGGCCAACTTCAGATAACTACAATAGCTTAAAAGTACAACAAATAAATTATGAAATATAATCTCAGTTATTAAATAACCAATTGCAAAGTTCCTCTTAGATAAGATTAAAAGATTAATGTCATCTTCCACTTCAAAAGCAGAGATCCTCTCTAGTCTCTCCAAAGGGATTATCAATGTGAGCTTCTCTTGCAAATACATTGAGCATCTCTATTTCTAAGACTGTTCATCTGGGCCGGATTTTTACCCGGCCTGATTTGAAACCCGGATAACCGGGTTACGGTTCGGGTGTCCAAAAACCGCATTATCCTAACCGGCCTGGCCGGTTACGGGTATTACACGTGGGTACCAGATTTAAAATCCACTTTGCAATAAGATAAATACGGAATTGGCTACACTCACCTATTTCTTACCCCAGCTACTCTTCTAGCTGTCCACCTCATACCTAACATGATACTGCCCTTTAGGTTGTTACCAAAGTTCCTTCTGATTATAGTCAACTTCCTCCTGAGGAGGGACAAGTTCTCTTTCTTGCTCCATGGCTTTTCCTTTTGGTCATTTTATATGTCCACAATTCATTCAGTGTGGTTTCATTGCAATGCCATTCTGATCTGCCACAAACTCAAGATCAAACCACATGTATCTGCTAATCATTCACTTTTGCTAATTATCTACGGATTAAATAAACTTTTCTATACATTATAAAGTCTTAAAATTTTAAGGAAAAAGGCTCCTCTCTGCTATGAAGCTTCATAACCAATCAATAACTTGTTATAAGACGCCCCATGCTACAACAACGTACATTGAATTTAACCCTCCACAAAAATCCAGCTCAAAATAACATCACGTTTAAAGTTAAATTTTTATATTTACATAACTGATTTACTTACAAGATAACATCACATTCAATGCTCATTTTTCATCATATATACACATGCTAAGCTTACTCCGTGCTGCTGTATTTAATTTTTTGACAAAGGGGCTTCGCAAAAACAAAACAAAAAGAGTGCTCAAAATAAATGAGTTTATATTTAACATACAAAATGCATCAAAACGACAACTGTGGAAAAAAATAAATTAAATGAAAATACTAACCAGCTAGTTCCCTTACACTTTCATCATCAAGCTCACAACAGAACCCAAAGTTTGACCGCCAAGAAACGTGATATATACACATCTGAGCATCCTTCTCACTACGAAATTACTATTTCATTTTCAGGGTGAAGAGAAACAAGGTGATTATAGGAAGAATACCAAATTGATGCTCTGTTCGAAATGGGATGATAAAATGGAACAGAGAAGAAAACAGAAAAAGGAAAAAGAAAACTCAAATCTTGTTTACTCACTTCCCCAACATCTTGGTCAGTGCTTGAGCATAATAATCAACCATTTGAGCCTTCGACTCCAACCCCCGGCTTGATATCCGAACAAACCAGTGTTTGGAATTCGCCGCAGGAAACAACCGAGTACTTCCAGTTTGTGCGCTTGATACAGTACTTGATTGAGTATTTGAAGAGCTATGTATCTTTTTAACAGAACTATAATCCAAGTCGCGCCTAACCGACAAAACCTCGGGTAGACCTACAAGATATTCGTTAAACATAAGTAGCAATGAAAAGACCTTTCACAATTCCCCTGCTCAAACATAAAATCTAAACGACCAATATGGTGCGGAATTGAAGCACAACCAGATGATGATTCGTTCTGCTGCAACTAGCCTCATGTCCAAAAAAGCGTAAAAAAACATAAACTTACGGGCGAGCTTGCGGAAATTATCTTCATCAATGTCACGGAGAAAGCCGACGAGGGTATCACAATAAGCATGATATATGCACATCTGAGCATCCCTCTCAATGCTCTAAACTACAACCAAAGCAGAACTCAGATTTTCAAATTAAACATTTTAATTTGAAAATAAAAATGAAACATACCATTGAAATAATCAGAAAAAAGAAACTATAAGAATTTTGTAAGTACAATAATGTACTTCACAACAATCACATTTTTAGTTTCTATGCTCCCATTAATTTTGCCAACGTTAAGGAATTTGATATTTCAATTTCCTCTAAATTCAAACTATAAATAGAAAAAATCCAGTATCAACCATTTGAATCTATCTGAGTAATCAATAATATACCTATTAATTGTTATACGATCCAACTTCATTTCGTTTGCATTGTAGAATCTTACTTTAGATTGACTATTCATACCATGAAAATTATTTATGGTGGTAATGAGATATTTCTATCTATCAAACATTATAGAAAAAAAATGTACATCGATGTCTATATACATTATCTCAAGAACCTCCATACTTTTTGTTGCATCTTTTCTTTATATATTTGATTTTAAACAAATCAAATTAACACACATTTTGATATTAGAAAATCTAAACGCAAAAAATCCTTTATTTATTAATCTTTACAACATTTCTTTGGTGATATTCTCCAAGACTTTAAGCCACAAATTATGTTTCAAATTTTTTGCCACAAATTGTAAAGGATTTTTATAGATCATTTTTCATTTGGTTTCGGTACATGTCTCATGAGTAAAAAAACTTTTAACAAAAACATTGTCATGAAGGCATGACAAATAAATTTTTATTCGAAGGAAAAATTGAGCCAACATAAATGACATTTTGAAATTAATTGAAACATAAACATTTGTACTCAAGTTTAACCATAAAAAAATAAAATAAAATAAAATTAAGTATCAACATTTATAAAACTTGATTTGAAACTCATGCAACTAAAAGAAACATGAATATTTATAAGATTGATTCAAAACTTATACAGAAAGAAAAGTTTACCATTCCCTCCGAATCAAGTCTTATGTTTAGGTCATCTAAACCTTCATATGCCCTTATTTATTTCAAAATTCAACTGACATAGCCCTTACACTTTTGTGACCATCATTTCCCTCATTTTCGAAAAGATAAAGTTGTTTTTTCATACAAATTAGCAAAATAAATTTGTATTTAGCTAACAATCATGCTACTAACTTGTTCATATCTTATTACTTTAATAAAATAATGATGTCCCTAGAGTAAACCATTATGTAGTAATTAATTCAATCTCTTAAACATTGTACTTTTCTTACCCTTATCACTATTCTTAATAATAATTAATGTTAGACTTAAAACAAATAAACCAGGGTCTAAAACTCTTAGTGTAAATTTGATATGCTCATGTTTCTCTAAGCTAGAGTCCATTTTTTATAGGAAACATTGTAAATATATTTGTATACTTACTGTAAGAAAAACATTTTAATCACATTAATACTTTGAGTTTGACACTCATAAACAATAACATAATTTAAACCATTATGGATGAATTAATAATCTTATCAACATCCCTCCCTTGAGAGTGAACCTAACACACAAAATGTTTCCTCCAATTTTAAATTGTGTGAATGAACTAGTTGTATCACAAGAATTCTCATTTGAGAGTAAACTCTAGCATACAAATTGTTCACTCCAACTTTACTTTGATGTATGAACTAATAGTGTCATCAAAATCCTCCTTTGAGAGTAGATCTTGGTACACAGATTGTTCACTCCAACTTTACTTTAATGGATGAACTAGAAGTGTCACAAAAATCCTCATTTGAGAATAGATCTTGACACAAAAAATTGTTCACTCCATCATACCCATCTTTACTATAGAGTTTAATGGTTTTCCTATCTGAAATTAAGAAAAATCTTGTATCTTTGGGCAATGAATCTTTTCTTAATTTTGGTGCCAACCATTTACCTCATATGAGATAAATAATTAGATATGGCATATATAACAATAATTTAAACAAGAGCAAACAAATCAACATTAAATAATTCATGCATTTATATGGCTTACCATACAACAAAACTCATAGGAAGTAATAATTAAGAACTTTATAACATATAGCCATTATTCAAGTGGAAATAACTCATACATTTATATGGCTTACCATGTAATAAAATTCATAGAAAATAATAATTAAGAATTATATAACTTATAGCATAATTCAAGTGTAAATAATTCATATATTTATTAAATAATAAATTACATGTTTTGAGAGAGAAGAGAAAAGAAAGAATTATTATTTTTTTATTGGCAATATTAAAATAATATTATAATTTGATTGGATCTGGGTCGGAACCGGATCTGGTCGGTCAACGCAAACACATTGCGCAACCCAGTTCAATATCCGGGTCGGTCCATGGATTTGGCATTAGTGATTCCTTCCTTTTTTTTTAACTAGTCAGTTCGGGCTGGGCCAACTTCAGCCCACTGTTTTAATTGTTGTGCCACTCAATACTTGGAACAAGGTTTCGTTGGACTTGGACTACATCTTCAGCCCAGAACAAAAGCCCAGCAGCACACTATAAGTGGGTTTGAAAGCCTACCCGATACCATGACCCAGGACCCTTCAAATCATCTTCTCCCTCCTCTACTTTCACATACCGAGGCCAACATATGATCTTTTTCCTTTCCTTTTCTTCTTTTTTTCTTTCTTTTTTTATTTTAATTTTAATTTTTTTAATTTTTAAAAAGAGTCGAGGATCACATGTCTTCTCTATAACCAAAACTCAAATAACATAAAGTCTAAACTTTTACACTTTTTCTCTTGTACTCAAATTATAATCACGTAATCTCTTTCTAGTTTCTGCCTGTGTCAAAATAATATATATTAGAGAAAGAAAGCATGAGAGGTTACTATGCAAAAATTAACACACAATCATGAGTATCAAAATCAAAACTTGCAGTATAATTTATGGACATCATAGAATATCTATAACTTGAAACTCTAATACCACATATTAAATATTTTAATATGAAACATTAATATTTGGATCTTTGATTTTCTATGATCCATGATGATAAATGACATATGTCAGAAAACGTATCTCCCTCTATTACAATTTGATAAAAAATCTGACCTGATTATGAGATAATGATTATCCTTGCAACTTTAACTCTAAGTGTCTCCCGATGGCTAGATGCACAATAATGTTGTACATGAAAATCTTCTTTTTATTAAGGTAAAGTTATCAACTCAAGGACGGGATGTTACAAGAATAAAACTCTTCTTTTTATTGCGATCGATGTCATTTAATTAACAGATCTGCGTGTAATTCCTAGCAGGAGGTCGATGGAGCTGTAAATTTTATTTTTCTGGAACGTAAACAATACCATGGCGGCGCTCTTGGCTAATAAAGAATAAAAAAACGTCACTTTGTAAACATTTTCTTTCTTTTTTCCTCAATATTACAAACATACCTAGAAGATGGGAAAATGCATGAAAAATAAGATCACCGGCCGGCAAAAAGGTTAATCCGATCTTGGCCTATCTTCCCATATTGCATGTCAAATATTGTACGAACATATTATGATGCTCCCACTACTCAATTATAATACAATAATAATGATTAAAAAAAGAAAAGAAAAAAAGATACATGGCAACATGATATGATGGCCAACTGATCATCAAGGTAATTAAATAGGGGAGATAAGTACGTGTAAATTAACGTAATATCCACAGAATACATGAAAATCGAAAAACGTATACTATTAAGTTGAAAATACCAAAAAACAACAGCCTTGCGCGCGTGCGTTGCAAACAAATTGAACAAGCTTAGAAGATACACAGTCGGTACATCAAAGTCCAACAAATCGGAGCCGATCCACCATGTCCTTCAACCGACTCTGTATCGGAGCAATCTGTGCAGCTACTCATGAATCGATCTCGATTAACATATATAGACTCAAACCATGGACGTCGTATCTAGGCCTGCAACCTGGGCTTAAAATATTGGGTCTGTGCCCGACCCTACCCGAATATCTTCCACGAAACTGACAACCCGATCCGAACTGGCAATTCATAATAATAGGCATTTGTGTTCTTTAAAGACTCGTATTTTCCTTTTATATATACCCTCCCATTTCTCTTCCACTCGACCTTTTGCTGATCTCCTCCCTCTACTCCTGATCTCTTCTCCGTCTCTCCCGGCCTCCGAGAGCCAAATGGAAACCTCCTTCTACATGGACATGGAGGAAGGGTAACAGTCATGGAGAATCTTAGTCATCCAACAATAAGATCACAACTCCCACCTCAACGTTCATAAAGGACGTTGAGCAACAAACGGTAAATGGTCATTCAAGGGGACGATGCTTATTGTCTCAAAAAATTTCTCCCTTTTGATCACCGGCCTTTTTTCCCTCCTTTCCAAATCTCCAACAAATTCAAGAACCACATGATCTGCTACTCATTCACTTTTGCCAGTCATCTCTAGCTCAAAGAACTGGATCCACCACACGATAAAATTTGCTATCGGTGTGTTAGCATACCATTTATAGTAGAATTCCTTATAACTTTAAAAAAATCAAAATACTAATATTTTATCTTAACATAATTGACGTGGAAAGTTTTCATATTAACAATGTACTGAATGTTTAAATTAAGATAAAGCTTCTAAATAGAACTTTTCTATACATTATAAAGTTGTACAACTTAAAAGAAAAGGCTCCTCTATCCTACGAAGGTCCATAACTAATCTATAACTCACTATAAGGGGAATCATCTTTTTCGGCAATTCATTTTCGCTGGAAAAACTAATAAAATCACTGTCTATCACATTTCTCAGCGATTTATAAATTGCTAGAAATTTGCCAGTATTAAAACTTCACTTTTGATTTATTCCAACGGAAGCCAAAAATCACTGGGAAAGATTTTCTTTACAGGCAATTTTTATTCACCGCAAATAGTACCCTTTATCGCCGCAATTGCAAGATACGAATCAGTTGTTAATCGTTGTGAAAGATTAATTCTAGCGATTTAATATTGTCGCTAAAAGAGGAAAAATCGCCAGAAATATACTTTCCCAGCGATTTTTTGAAATTGCTACAATTGACTAAACGGTTTTGAAATAACAATTGCGACGATAAAAATGTGCCGGTATATATAAATACCAGCGATTTAAAAATAGCTGCAATTGAGTTATTGGTTTTGTGAGCTCAGTTGCAGTGATCATAACATCGTTGGTAATTCATCAATTACGGTGATTATAAAATCGTCGTAACTTAGCCTTTCGTTTCGAAAATGAATTATTGGAAATTTTTAAATCGTCGCAAATGTGTAATTACCAAGGATTTTCATATCGCTGCAATTGAGTTATTGGTTTGTGAACTCAGTTGCAGCGATCATAACATCGCTGATAATTCATCAATTACGATGATTATAAAATCGCCGTAACTTAGCGTTTCATTTTGAAAATGAATTGCCAGCGATTTTTAAATCGCTGGTATTGATCTATTACAACAATTTTCACATCGCTGGTAATGTGACTCATCAGGTTTTTTAATTTATTTCCCGGCAAAAAATTATCACCGATAAAGAGCTGAAAATCGCAGGGAAAAGAGAATTTTGGTAAAACATTTTGACCCAATTTTCTTACTAGTCCTCGTTTTTTGTTGTTCCTAAATGCAACATTAAACCTCAAGGAAGAACATGGGAATTAGATTGACAGTGACAAAAATTATTGTACAAACAAACAAGAAAGCTATGAAGCCCAAAAGTTATGCATGAAGGTTTCTCTGATAGAAAAATTGGACAAGAAAATATACCTAAAAGAGAATTGATTCCCTGAAAAATCAGCCTCAGTCGTTCGCAAAACGAAGCCCAAAAACTTAGCTCCCAACCGAATATGGAGGCACTGTGCCCTAATTTTATAGGGGCAAGAAACAACTTGAAAATGAAGTGATACCGTCGGGAAAGTAAGAAAGCTGCATGCAAAGTGGGGTACGAAGAACATGGATTTGCAGGTGGGTTGTCCATGGAGGAACATCGAAGTATAGGGGGAGAAGGGTGTGGGAAAATGGGACTCCGAAGGTGAATGGAGGAGTTGAAGCAGTGAGGCCTTCAAGTGGCGTTCCGTTCGTCGCAAACAGGAGTGACCATTGGCATAAACAGGAGGTGGAAGCACCAGGAACGCATTTGGCGAAGTGGGTTTTCTATTTCTTGATTTCGTCGAAGTGGAGAAGAACAGATATTGTGGGGGGGGGAAAAGCTTGGGGGGGTGGGGGGAGGGAAATAAAGTTATTTTCGTGTTTTGGCGCCTCACAATGAATCCTGACGTAAACTATAGCGTCGCAACAAGTTAAAACCTTTTCTAGTGCACAAATTCGCTGTTGATATCGAATAAATCGCTGCAAAAAAACTATATAAGTGAAGTCTAGGACAAATCGAAGTATGGTGTTAAAAACGTGCGGTGAGTTGAAAAGCACTACAAATAATGTCTATTTGGAGCGATTTTTTTCCCAACGATCCAAAAATTGTCGGGAAAAGACTTTTTCTTGTAGTGACTTGTTATAAGACGCCCCATGCTACAACACCGTACATTGAATTTAACCCTCCACAAAAATTCAGCTCAAAATAACATCACGTAAGTTAAATTTTTATATTCATATAACTGATTTACTTATTAGATAACGTCACTTCAATGCTCATTTTTCATTACATGGGCATATATATACACATGCTAAGCTTACTCCGTGCCGCTGTATTTAGTTTTTTGACAAAGGGACCTTTTGATAAAAAGGAAAAAAAAAAAAGAAAAAGCTCAAAATAGCTGTATGCAATTACGCTCAAATATAAAAATTAAGCAAATTCTGACAAGTGTGTTCTTGAAATTATGGAGATGTTAATTTGTTTAATTAATAGTAATGTAATATAAATTTTGTAGTGTGTAAGCATATGCACTCCATATAATAAAAGTGGAATTTCCTATTAAAAGGTAGATTTTTATAAATAGATCTTAAATTTGTCTATTTTTTAAAAAGAGAAGTGAACGAGACTCACGCAAACTAAGATTGTATAAATAATTTCTTCTAAATTAATGGTATGATAGATATTTTCGTGATAATATTTACTGCAACACTTGCATTCAGAGTGATTGAATCATTAATAGTGTTGGGCTGCTTTCACCATCAATGGATAACTTGTCAATGAGGTCGTACACAGTCTGATTTAGGTTGAGTTGAGGTGAGTTGAATTAAATTAAAAATAAAAATTAAAAATTAAATAAAATATTATTTTTTTAATATTATTATTATTTTAAATTTAGAAAAATTAAATTATTTTTTTTTGTTAAAATTTAAAAAAATTATAATAATTAAATAAGATAAATTAAAATGAATTTAAAATTTAAATTAAGAGGACACGTCACTAGAATGACATCACCCGGGACATCTCATTTATGATCAATACATTATTGTTTGAATATGATCGCATGATACAATAAGATGTCAGACGTTTTCAAAAAAAAAAAAAAAAAAGAAAGAGATGCCAGACGGTAGTTTCACCACCAATAGACAACTAGTGAAGCTCAAAAAAAACAAATACAGACAACTAGTGAAGGAGGTTGTACTGTAGTACACAGTCTCAATTAATTTCCGAAGAGCCATAGATGAACTGGCAACCCCATATAACTGCCGAGGGATAATGTAGTAAATTAATAGTACCTTTTTTGTTTTTTTGTTCTAGAGGTCATGGAAGGAAAGAATTTTTAATTTAATAGCGAGAGCAGTCGACATTTGCTTTAACATGTCCGAAAACGAGGCTCTTTCGCTTGAAATGTTGAATTGAGATCAAATAAAAATTAAAAATTAAATAAAATATTATTAAAATATTATTTTTAATATTAATATTATTTTAATATTTTAAAAAAATTAAATTATTTATTATATTTTATATTAAAATTTGAAAAAATTATAATGATTATATAAAATGAGTTGAGATGAGTTTGAGATCCAAACTAATCCTTAAAGTTGGATTTGGTTCTCGAGCTCAGCTGAGCTCAGTCTAAGATAAGTTTGGGAGGTGGGATGAGACACAAAATTATCATCTTATCTCATCTCATTATTACATCTTTTTCAAATTTCTATATAAAATATAATAAATAATTCAACTTTTTCAAATCTCAATTCACATTTTTCAAATTCTAAAATAATAACAATATTAAAACACAATATTTTAAACTCACAACCTCTAAATTCATCCTAACTCAAAACTTTCTTACACGTGAGACCCACAATATTTTTCAGCTTAAATCATCTTTATATGTTGAACCTACAACCTTTTTTAATTTCTCATAAAAAGTACTAACCTCATTTTAATATATAAATACACTTTAAACTCAATTTAGATTAGCTCCATTACTCAATTCACTACTATTTATAAAGAACTCAACTCAGCTGAACTCAATTGACAGTCATGTCAAGAGGGCTAATTGAATGGTAAGTTTCAGATGATCAAATGACATTATTTTAATTCAATATAGATTTTAGATGGTAAAGTAGTATTATTCTAAGTTAATATAACTAGCATTATTTTAAGTCAAGTAGCATTATTCCAAGATAATTATCATTATTCTAAATAAAGTAGCATAATTTGAATCATTCTAAAGACTTTTAAATTGAATTATTTATATAAATATGGTATTAGATGTTATGTTATCATGAGAACCACACCTTAGCTATGCGGCTATCGTTTCTTCAGGCTAGGGTTCATGTACCACCTATCGGTGACTGATTACAATAGTCGAGAGACTCCTCACAACTCATTTTATTTCATCTTATTTAATTATTACAATCTTCTCAAATTTTCATACAAAATAAAATAAACAATTCAACCTTTTCAAATCCTAAAATAAAAATAATATTAAATAATATATATTCTAATAATATTTTATTTAACTTTTAACTTTAATTTCAATTCATCTCATCTCATCTATGAAAATAAATGAGACCTAAATCGCCGCAAAATTCCATAAACTAAAAAGTTCTTTTGTGGCAACATTAAATCACCGCAAAAAGTTCAAAATTGAAAACAAAAATTTCTAAACTTAAGATGCAAATGACGTTGTTTCACTTATTTAAGTGAAACGGCATAGTTTAATGAAGGTATATATTTAAAAAAATAAAACGTATATGATGTCGGCCGGTTTATCGAATTTTGGCTGGTTTAAACTATAACTGAACCGGCTGACGCCGGTTTTGATAATTTACCACCAATGGCCGACCAATTTTGGCCGGTTCTGAGCTCCAACAACCGGTCTAAGTTGGTTCCAATCGGTTGGCCCATTTTTTGTACAGTCCTATGACATTATTCTTTAATGAATTGTTTTGCGATCTAAACTCTGATTCCTGAACATAAGCTAGGATTTTTAATTATGTGGCACTGGAGATGAGAGACAAGGAACAATTTATATTATAAAAAAATCTACACAACCTCCTACTATCACACAATCTCCACACACCACACTTTTTTTAATTTTTATTATTTTTTTCTTTTATCAAATATTTGATATATGATTGAATTAGTTAAAAAAGAATAAACTTAAAAAAAAAAAATTTAAAAAATATTAATAAATTTTAAAAAAGTAGCGTGTGGAGATTGGAGAGGTTATATAATATTGCTCATATATTATATCCAAGAAGTGTTATGCTGATGTCTCGGCAATCTATTGGATGCAGGTGTTTATACCAAATCCTAGGTGATCCAAGGTGCACTCATTATTATCCATAAACACTACTCTGCAGAACATGAGAAATTCCGTATCCTTGAGAAGACCATTATTCTTAAAATTTATACTATTCTTAAATTTCAAATTAATACTATTTGAGACAAATCTCAGCTGTGATTTCAACAGCCACTTGCGAAGAGAGAAACAACTTCAGGTGATTTCAACAGGGCGGGTGTGAAATATTAAATAATAATGAATAGTAATGATAAAATATTAAATAGTAGTGAAGTAATCTCACTTTAGCTCTAAGTTATGTGTCCCTTCAACTCCAACTCAGATCACTCCACTATCTAAACATAGTGTTTAACTCACGAGAAATGATAGTTTTAGTCGTGAGTGTGCAAGCTTTGTGCAATTATTCTGAAAAAATTGAATAAATACGGGACCTATATGAAAAAATAATTTTTTAATAATGAATCACATTCTTTTTCAAATCAACTACACGGTACTTGCGCACTTCACGACTGCATGTAACATTACTCTTAACTCGGTATGACCATCCACTTCAAATTTTGAAACTTAAACATAAATCTACCACTAAGCAAATTTACCATCCATCTTCTAATCCCATGTGATGCCAGTCTCTTCACTCTCTTTAAAAATATATACATCCTGACCATATATCGTTTCTCACCAGACATCCATCTCCAAGTGTGTCCCTCAATTCCCCTACCATAAAAGCTGCTCTACCTCTTTTCAAAAAAAAAAAAAAAAGAAACACCTTCAATTTCTTTCTTTCTGTCACTCCATTACCCTAGCATCATGAATCCCTTTTGTCTCCAATCAATTTTTTTTTTTAAAACAAAGCAATCTATATTCTCTCAACCAACTCATTTCTTATTTCAAATTCACCTTTTGTTTAGTCCGGTGAGCATTTTATATTTGAAGTGCTAGGCTCATTTTCGTTATTGGTCTTGTTTGTTGACCAAGGCCCACATTTGATTCTTTAAGGGGGAGAGATTGTTATGACCTCTTCTAAAGCAGGAAATGGGAGAAACTCTAAACACAACGTAAGAAGCCATTAGCTGGAATGAAGTGCACCATTTCAATAATCTGGCCAGGACGCAGCGTTTTGGAGGAGCCCTTTTTAGTATTTTCAGTTGCTGACTTGCTGCCATCTAAATATGGAAGTCATTGTAATATTTCTTTTAAGTAAGCAGTTGGTTATTTCTGCTTTACACGTGTTGCAAGTTTATTAGATCAGTTAGTTATCCCTGCATGTATATGAAGGGAAGCGGAGCACTAAAGAGGTATTGATGAATATTCTGGAAGGTTTTACTTAGAGAAAGCTGTAATGGAGGTTGGGTCCCTCGAAGAACCCGTAGCGATATACCAGCGACTCTATTGAGCTTTTATCAAATATCCCTTGTGCATTCTTATGTACTCATTCACCAGTCATTTACGTTTACTGCATTCCTCGTTACAAGCATTTCCTACATCCATTTCTATGTTCCTCATCTATTCATTAAGTGGGAACGTAACAATTGGTATCAGCTAGCAGTCGATCCTCATGGACTGGGTAAGATTCAACGAAGAGCAAACAAAGTTGCTTGAAAAAATTTTGGATAAGTTGTTGGAGGTGAAAGAAATAGTGAACGGAATGCAAGTAAATTGTAAGAGAATGCAGCAAAGTTGTGTGGAGTTAAAGCAGACTCTATGGGACTGGCAAGACGACGAGGGGGAAGAAAATGGACCGAAAGATGAAGATGAACTCGTGAAGGAAAGCAAAGAAGAGGCAGTCGATGTGGAGAATAGATTTGGAGAGAGACAAAGCAAGAAAGAGAAAAACAAAACTCATGGCCATCCCCAAAAATCACTCATGTCTCAGAAACCTCACCATCCCCAAAATTCGCTCGCATCTCAGATAATCCACCATCCCAAAAAATTACAAGACCAACCCTCTTCACATGCCAAATATCTCTTCGGCGACGCCTTCCTTAGGTCCGAGATGTGGGCCAAGTTCACTGCCGACCTGCAACAACCTGAAAATCTGATGGGAGGAGAGCCAACATTCGGGATGGATGGCGACACTTGGTGGGAGTTCGACCCAGGCGGAATTTATTTTTGTTATCTCTGTTTTTTGTTCCCTCAACCAATTTACGGGCCTATGGGGGAAGCTCAGAGTCATCTCCATGCTTACAGAGCTACTGATGTTGATTTCTGGATTGGGTCTTCGAGGAAAGGCAGTTCCTCACCCATGGTGCAGCAGTACATGGAGGAAGCTCCTTCTAATTCTCTGCTGGAGACCAATTCAGAGCTCGGTGCTCATCCGATGCTCAGGGGCGGTGATTATACCTCTCTCAACTCGATCTATATGAATCCAACTGTGGAAGGTCTTCATGTTTTCATCCAAGATGAGTCTGAGCACAAGCGTTACTTAATTGTTTCGGTGGTGACAAATTTATTGGTGAATCTTATTGGTGTTTGGTTCTTCCGGAATTATGCTTGCATAAACCTTGAAGATATGAACTACCATGCAGTTTGCCTTCATTTTCTTGCAGATTCCATTAGCATAAACCTTGACAATGGAGCTTGTGATTATCTACTGAAAGCTATTCGAACTGGGGAACATGATGAAATTGGGCGTGGTAATCCATCAACTCAGAAGAAGCAGCGGGTTGTTTGGTCTGTGGATCTGCACTGCAAATTTGTCGATGCTGTTCATGGTATGGGTCTGCATGAATTTTTTAGATGGATTGAGAACATTGAATCTGTTCATGGGTTGGTATGTAAGGATATTTGTGACTCTGCATTTGGGTGGAGGAACACTGATGACGAAGGCAACGTGGGTGAGTATGCTGAAAAATGTAAGGGGAAGAAATTTTTTGCTCATTATCTGTTTGACATATTGCCACTTAAAGTGGTTTTTGAGCCTTTTGATAGAGGAAAGGAAGGGAACCTTGTTGGAATAGATTGTGAAGCTTTAGAGGTGGTTGAGGATGAAAAGAAGGGAGCAGTTGATGAGTTGTGTGAATTGATGGAGCCACAATCTGTCAATATTGACGAAGGTTGTGAACATGAAACAGTGAAGATAGGGGGTTTTTCTGGCGGGATGACTAAGAATTCTGAGTTGCAAAATGGTGAAACAATACAAAATTTTGAAGCTTTGATGGATTATCAGGCACCATACACGTTTGCTGTGAGGGATTACCAAATTATAGAATTGATATTACAAATATTTTTATAGAAGAAAATGATATTTTGATGGAGCCAGCCGAAGAAGTACACAATGAGCCAGATGGAGATGAAGAAGTAAATTTCGACGGAATGAGCAAGGGCAAAGACTTCGAAATTCTCAATCTTGAAGTAGAAGGAGATTTGGAGGAGACCCTACTGAAGCACTTTGAAACTGAATTGATGTTACTGAGAGCTGTTATTAGGATCTCAGTATTTTCTATGATTTTGGCCTCCTTGGTCTTGGGTTTTCACTTTAAGCATAAGGAATCTTCAGGAAAGAATTCTTCCCTAATTGCAAAGCGTTGCTCTGAATCTCTGAGAGTAGAACAGGAGAAAACTGTTGGAAAACAACTTCAGGAAATTCACCTTGAAGAAGAAAATAACATAAAAAATATGAGAGCTGTGCACTCCCAGCTGTTGAAAAAGTCGATTTTGCTTACTTCAACACCTATTATAGTTGATAGAACTATGAAATTGTTGTCCACCCAGGTTGATACTACCGCTGGAGGTTGGCACTGTACTGCTTTAACAGATGAAGGACAGGTGTATGTGGGGGAAAGAGGTGAATCAATGGGTATCCAACTCTGATTACTACTTTTGCTATTATTCTACTTTTTGCCAGTATAGTCTAAATTTTGGATAATTTTACCTTGGCTGCCATGTATGATATCACGGTGGCTACCTTTAGATTGTTGAGCACCCTTATCACTAGGCGAGGACTCACTGATAAGATTTTTGAAGTCATGAAAAATTTTGGGCAACTCAGTCGCACCTTGTGGGCAAGGTGCCTTGAAGGGAGAGTGTTTGTCACAGTCCAAGCTTACAAGTCTAAGTCCAACTTACACCGACAGTAGGGCCTGGTTATAAGAAGTTGCATCAGTGCTCTCAACCTTGAGGACAAGGTTCTTTAAGGGGGTGAGATTGTTATGACCTCTTCTAAAGCAGGAAATGGGAGAAACTCTAAACACAACGTAAGAAGCCATTAGCTGGAATGAAGTGCACCATTTCAATAATTTGGCCAGGACGCAGCGTTTTGGAGGAGCCCTTTTTAGTATTTTCAGTTGCTGACTTGCTGCCATCTAAATATGGAAGTCATTGTAATATTTCTTTTAAGTAAGCAGTTGGTTATTTCTGCTTTACACGTGTTGCAAGTTTATTAGATCAGTTAGTTATCCCTGCATGTATATGAAGGGAAGCGGAGCACTAAGGAGGTATTGATGAATATTCTGGAAGGTTTTACTTAGAGAAAGCTGTAATGGAGGTTGGGTCCCTCGAAGAACCCGTAGCGATATACCAGCGGCTCTATTGAGCTTTTATCAAATATCCCTTGTGCATTCTTATGTACTCATTCACCAGTCATTTACGTTTACTGCATTCCTCGTTACAAGCATTTCATACATCCATTTCTGTGTTCCTCATCTATTCATTAAGTGGGAACGTAACAAAATCAGCTACGGAGGGGAAAAAAATGCCGTGAAATTGAATTGTCAAAAAGGGAGCAAACCCAATCAATACTCTTAAAAAAGAGATTTCGTTGCTGCGATTTCTTTAAATGCTGCTAATGGGTTATTGCATCACATACCTCTAAGTTTTACTGGCGGCTCAAAAACTACAGCTAACTTCAACGGCGGATCACAACACGCCTATAGGAAGTGGGGTTTTGCAATGAACAAGAAATCGTCCCAGCCATTGATGATTTTGCAGCAAAGATCACGATTTCAAGGTCCATATCTGCGGTAGCAACCGAGGGCATCTTTCACGGCATGTAAATCGACGGTAATCGGGGTCAATTATTTGGCAGTGCCATTACGGCGAAAAACCCATCTAGTGTCACGCCTAAATTCTGGCGTGTAACTTGTGAGGAAAAAATCGTGGCTTTAGCGCAATAGTCACAGTTTTTTGAGTTCTTGCGGTAACTTACGTGTGCCGCAAAAAATAATATATATTGTAGTAGTTGAAAGTATTTCTCAATCTAAACTAAAGTTCTTTTTAATGCCCTTTGAAAAAAAACCTTCACGATGGGATAAGTGGCATTATAGTAATATGCAAAGGAAGGTTTAGAGAGTTACAGTAATTTCCTTCAAAAAGTTATTGAAATTACTGTAACAAATTCACATTGCACCGGAAGAGTCATTGAACCCATGCACTTGAGAATAAAGGACAAGAATATAATTGAATTTAAAGTTCTCCTTGTGCTTTACGGAAGCTAGCCGACACTTTTGACAGCGACTGTCACCTAAGTGTGATCGGTGATGTTAAAAGAGAACAACAGAGAAGAAATACAATGGTGTCCGGCAACGAGAGAGAGCTTTTTTTAAAGTGAGTAAGGATATTTATAATTGTGAATATATAATTATTTTATAAAAAATAAATAAATATGATATTCATATAAAAAAATAATAAAATTTAAATGTTAGATTATATTATTTTTTAAAGTGACTATATGGTACTTGCATATTCTACTATTGCATGTAGTATTATTCTTTTAAAATAGAGGACTCTTCGAGAGGGAAAGACTAAGCGACGACTGGAATTCAAATCAACTATTGCGGCGGAACAGAGACTCACAAAAGGAAGTGGCTCAAAGTGGCGGGTTTGTGTGGTGCCCCTGACCCCCATGTAAGGAAACACAGGAATCGAGACGCCAGAATGATGACAACACGGTCACGCATCCCAATGAAAGTGCCAAGTGTGTGTACATGCAACATTGTACAAAAAAAACAACGCAGCGGATTAGTCAACTAAGTACCAGAATTTAAATACAATCTAAACATCAGCAAAAGGGTTTAAATAGTTATACAGTCATTCCAAAATAAAGTTTAACACATGTCCCAAATAACAAATGAGTGATCTCAAATCACTCCTCGGGCGGAGCCAACTCCTCAGGCTCACCCTCATCTTCATCTGCATCAAAATCTGCGTTACCATAAAATGGTACCGCAGGTAAGTACAAACCAAACAATCCTCAGGAATAAAATGCATTTAATGCAACAACATGCATACATATGATAAGATATGCATTATTCTCAAAACATAATTTTTTCCGAAAGTGAATATTTTCCAATACATGCCAAAATCCCAGTTGGCCCAAAAATAATCCGTAAAACATTTTCCCAGAAAATGGTTTACACAAAATCCAACACACGCTATTTTTTTAGAAAATAGTCCATTTTTAACGTATGCACCATGATCTCCCCTATGGGTCATCCGCACACCCTGGCTTCGTAGCGATGCCCACTTCCGCGCCCAACACGTACGTGGTCAAACATCCACTACACAACGAGCGATGCCCAGTTTCGCGCCCAACGCGTACGTGGCCAAGCATCCTCTAGTCCCCGCCAGCAGAAGGACCATGGAGTCGGCACGAGACCCTCTCGTCCGATCCCATTGTCGCCCGACGACAATCCAGGGACGTTACTCAGTATATTACGCTCCCGAGTGACCAGAGGAGCTCCATCGAGATAATACCCCATCTTGGCTCTGGGTTCGTGATACACACGCACCCAACAAATCATTTCACATGAAAACTCAGTTTTCAATAAACACATGAACATGAATGTAATACACGAAAACCCAGTTTCCTTTACAAACATGATCGTGCATGAAATCATGAAATGTACATGTACCGACACTAATCAACAACCATCAATAACCAACCCAATTAAATCCAAACAAACAACTTCATTCATCAATCCATTCGACCCCCGTACTCCTCAGACTCAGTCCTGCAAAACCAATCAACAGTTCAAATACAGTGTAATGTGTTAGTACAAAAATACATTAAATTCACAAGAATTCTTTGGAAAATACTTACAGCGCTATATAGCAATTTTCGAAGGATCACGAAGCTGCAAGAAGTATCAACACAGCTACAAAACCGTGCCAAATGCACTGTGGCCGTGGGTCTCAAAGACCTACTTTTCAACGGAGACAAACGAAGACCCAAGAATGATAGGGTAGAGTCTAGGGATGTCGGTGAAGATAGTGGTGGTGAAGGTTGGCCGTGGGTGGCAGCGTGGGCGGCGGTAGAAGACCAAAAACACCCAAATCGGAAATGGGGTTGGTTGTGCTTCACTGGTGACGGATCGGAGCTGGGGTCGGGTCCAATGGGTTGCTAAGAGGTCGAGGATGAAGTGGTGAGAAGATGGTGGCCAATGGTAGTGCGATGGCGGTGCAGCGGCAGAAAGAGTGCTGTGGCTTGGAGAGGCTCGTGGTGGCTAACGGCGGTGCAAATGGAGCTGAGGTTGGTGGGGTAGTGTCGCTAGCCGGTGGGGAAGCTAATGGGCTGGGCTGTGTCGATCACCGCCGGCTCACGGCGGCACTGGGTGGAGAAGAAGGAACGAACGGAGAGAGGGAGGGGAAGCTGGGTTGCGCGTGGGAGGGAGAGACCGAAGGAAGAAATAAGAAAAAAGAAAAGAAAGAGAAAATAAAAGGAGAGGAAAGAAAAATGGAGGGAAAAGAAATGAGGTCCAATTCTCATAACTCGGGTCACAAAAATGATCTAACAGAAATGATTTCAAAATTACAATTTAAATACAATAATTTAAACGTAATGGTAAAGTAAAATTGAAATAGTTAAATTCTACAGTAATTAATTAATGTTAGAATGCACAGCGGAAAAGTACCTCAAGCTCAGCTTAAAGAATTGCTCCACAAGTTTTTCCAGATTGATAAACTCCAAGCGTTTCCCCTTAGTGGCGAAAGTGTACTACGTAGTATGGAACTTGAGTAACACTTAACAAATCCACAGCCTAAGTATTTTATCAAGAGAGAACAAAAAGAGAGAGAGCCTTTTTCTATTTTTCAGATGGTACCAAAAACACAATTGAGGAGGACTATATATAGTCTTCCTCTGCAAAGCCAGCCTTCAATTGCATTGTGAAACAGCAGTAACACATGGCTTTAAGCCATGCGTTACAAGCAGGAGGGGGTCAGCCCCACGTGGGCGCCCCTCCATCTAATATTCCCACTCGCACACAGTGGGCATGACCTCAGGTCAGCATCTCTCTAATGTTCTCAATCTTATTCATACAAATAAATAGGCCATGCGACTACCAAGCACATCTGTAGAAAGGAGGGAGTACATACACCAAATCTCTCCCAGAGAAGACCAGCATAGTAACATCCCTAACGTGTCTGGTCATGTCCTAGACTTATTCGATTGCATCAAGATCAAGTATTTTCGAACCCTCTTGAGTTTAAAAAACTCAGAACAATGCTTGACTACCTCCAAATATTTCAATGTGTTCACAACCTTTAGCCGCTACCAAGATGTAGCGTCATTTGTATGACATCAGCAAACACTATCGAAGATACGATATTGAATAGTCTTCCCTTTACACTCATATCACTCAATTTTGGTCGAACTGCTTTCTCAACAATGCCTCTTTAGACCGTATCAATTATGGCCATAAACAGCATGCCAAAGTAGCAAACATCAAAACCTCTATCTCGTGACATAGTTAAAAGTAAAGGACATTTTTTAAGAAATGAGACTCACACAGTGAGAAAGAGGGAAACATTTTACTCACTTACTCATATGGTCGTATAAGCACATATAGTATGAAACACATGCTACGGTGAATTTCTCTTTCTCAAAGAGCATATGTCTATATCAACTCTGTACAGATCTTAGTCTAGCCGCTCCTTAAGCGTCTAACTCGAATTCCTCAATTTGCACGTCTCCAAGGCGTCAAAGAGGAACTCGCATCTGGCTTACTACAGGCTACATGGATGGTGGGGTAACCCATGCATAGTCCTATCAATGGACCTCATCTTAGCTTCCACTAAGGCGACATAACTTTGTGTCAACCAACTTATCCCTTTGGACAAGTACTTAGGGACACAATGTCTCATCTCTACTCGCTACTTAAGCGCTAGAGGCGATCGCTCGTGTGAGTGGGTCGATCTAAGCCTGTTGACATATCTTGTGTGTGTATTGAAAACAATACGATAAAGACAAGAACTGAATCATATTGTATTAATATCCCAAAAGAAATGTTATATCTTTATGTCATTTGAAACACAAATTACATTTATAGTCTACGCAGTCCTAGATTCCTAACATGAGCTTCAAAGACATCTCTTGCTATAGGCTTCGTTAAGGGGTCAGCAACCATGCAACTCGTAGAAAGATGTTTCAGAACCACTTCCTTTTGCGCTATCATGTCTCTAATATAGTGATATCTGATATCTATGTGTTTGGTTCTTCCATGATACTTTGAGTCCTTAGCATATTCGAGAGCTGTCATGCTATCGCAGAATATTGTCACCGGATCTGATGTATTCGTGCCAATATCTAAATGCTTTAGGAACCTTCGTAACCAAACAGCTTCTTGAACTGCTGCAGAACAAGCTATGTATTCTACCTCCATGGTGGATAACGCTATACAGGGTTGTTTCTTGCTGCTCCATGTAATGGCGCCTTGGTTGAGCAGAAAGACATACCCAGTGGTTGATTTGCGCTCATCTAGGTCGCTGCCCCAATCGGTATCACTGTAACCTCTTAGCTGCAAATCTGAACCCTGATAGCACAACACATAGTCCGAAGTTCCCTTGAGATATCGCATAATCCTTTTGACCGCTTTCCAGTGAGCTAGTCTGGGGTTTAATTGGAATCTACTCACTAAGCCAACTGCATAGCATATGTCAGGCCGAATACACATCATTGCGTACATCAGACTACCTACAGCATTAGTATAAGGGATACGGGCCATCTTTTCTTTTTCTTTTTGAGTCTTAGGACACATCACTTTAGACAAGTTCTCGCTCCTTGCAACAGGGGTGTCAATGGGTTTACATCCATTCATTAGGAAGCGCTCGAGGACTTTCTTTATGTAAGTCTGTTGAGACAAACACAAATGTCTCTTTGAGCGATCTCTGTAGATCTTAACTCCTAGAATGTATTCTGCCTCACCCATACCCTTCATCTCAAAATTGAAGGATAACCACTCTTTTGTGGCAACTATCAACCTTTTATTATTTCCAGCTAGTAGTATGTCGTTAACATATAATGACAACATAATGAAACTCTTCTTAGACCTTTTGACATAAACACAATGATCCTCTGTGATTATCGTAAACCTATTCGAGAGAATGGCTCGATGGAATCTGAGGTACTTGACCTTTGACAACAAAACCCGTTGATTGATCCATATAGATCTCCTCATCTAGTTCTCCATTGAGAAATGCTGTCTTAACGTCCATCTGGTAGAGTTCCAAATCCATGTTTGCTACTATAGCTAGAATCAAGCAAATTGAGGCAAACCTTACCACTGGTGAAAAAGTCTCCTCATAGTCTATACCTTCCTGTTGGGTATATCATTTCACCACTAAGCGAGCTTTGTACTTATCTATTGATCCATCCGACTTGCGTTTGACCTTAAGAACCCATTTGTTCCCAATAGTCTTACGCCCTATTGGTAGATCAACCAGATCCCAGACCTGGTTAGTCTTCATAGACTCAATCTCATCATTAAGAGCTTTCATTCACACATCTTTAGTAGAAGATGAGAGAGCCTCATAAATTGTCCTAGGCTCGTCATCATCATGCGGAGCTACCATAAAAGCTTCCCCTTCAATCTCAAAACGACGACGGGGAATACTTTCACGTGTGCTTCTACGCGGCTGAGGTTGTTGTGATTGATTGACAAGTGATGTGCTCCCACTCGGATTCAAATAATTTGTAGGAGCTTGAAGAATTTCTTCCTCATTCTCAACTAAATTCTTTGGAGCACTTTCCTCTTGTTCCACAATCTCATGAAGTTCTAAACTCCTATCAACCTCACCTCTACTTGGAAACTGATCTTCAATGAAATCCACATCTCGTGACTCAATCTCAGTCACACTTCCATCAGATTGTTCACCTATTAATACATACCCTTTAGAGTGTTATGAGTACCTTATAAAGATACAGTTTTTCCCTCTAGGGCCTAACTTCCCATACTTATGAGAAAGATTGTGAACAAAACTCGTTAAACCCCATGGCCGCAAGTTACTCAAATTGGGTTTCTCGCTGGTCCATAGTTCATATGGGGTGGAAGTTATTGATTTGGAGGGCACTCGGTTAAGAATGTAGGCAGCAGTCAAAAGTGCATCCCCCCAAAAAGAAATTGGTAGGTTTGTTTGCGCCATCATTGACCTAACCATCTCAAGCAGTGTTCGATTTCTCCTTTCCGCCACGCCATTTTGCTGCAGCGTACTCGGCATCGTCAACTGTCTTTTGATTCATTTTTCATCACAGAGCCTTTTAAATTGCTCAGAGAGATATTCTCGTCCTCGGTCAGTTCTTAGAGCTTTTAAACTCTTGTCCAACTGATTCTCAACCATTCTTAGATATCGCCTAAAGCATTCCAATGCTTCAGACTTATGGGAGATTAAGTAGACATGACCGTAACGTGAAAAATCATCTATAAATGTGATGAAGTAAACACCTCCGTGTCTCACCCTCACACTCATTGGACCACAGATGTCCGAGTGGACTAATTGCAGTAGAAAAGATGCCCTTGTGGCTTTCCCAAACGGTTTTCTCTTAGCTTTTCTTATTAGACAATGTTCACATGTGGGCAAGATGACCTTAGCGAGATTGCCTATTAGGCCTTCTCTAGCTAACCTAGTCATTCTATCTTGCCCTATATGGCCAAGCCTAGCATGCCATTTATATGAATCTAAATTATCAGATGTAGAAAGAAAAGCAATAGACTCATTTATATTTGAATACTCCAAATTCAAAATCATAAAACCGTCTTGAAGAAAAGCATTGCCATAAAACACATGGCCTAAATGAAAAGAAACATAATTGTTTTCAAATACAATTTGAAAACCAAGTCTTAATAAAGTAACTACAGAAAGTAAGTTTCGTCGGATCTCGGGAGCGTATAGCACATTGTGAAGGAAAAGAGTGCGGCCACCCCTCAAGTCCAGTTTGTAGGTACCAAGTCCCAGTACCTCCACGCTAGCTCCATTCCCTACCTTGATATCACGACTCCCAGCTGGAATCCGGCGATACTCAACAAATCCGACTCTGTCTTGCGCTATGTGTTCGGTCGCTCCTGAATTAACAGTCCACACAGGATATGAGTGAGCAACCATCACATGGCCAGTTACAAAAACAATGCGAGAAAAGTCAGAGTGTACATTCTTCGGCTCAGTGCAGTCACGAGCGAAGTGGCCATTCTTTCCACAGTTGAAGTACTCTAATTTCGACTTGTTCTTCCCGCGCTTGCCCCTCTTGCTGCGCTGAGAAGTTCCTGACACCTTCTTAATTTGTCCTGCAGCTACCCCATTCTTGGACTTCTTGCGCTTAGGCCTTGATGCCTTACGCGAACCAGAATCAGCCACATAGGCCATGTGATTGGGCTTGGCAGCCTCTAGGCGCTCAGCCTCCAATTC
Source organism: Juglans regia (assembly GCF_001411555.2). Taxonomy (NCBI): domain Eukaryota; kingdom Viridiplantae; phylum Streptophyta; class Magnoliopsida; order Fagales; family Juglandaceae; genus Juglans; species Juglans regia. The sequence continues at coordinate 3,273,453 of NC_049905.1, forward strand.
CAAGTGATGCGAGACATCATCAAAGTCTTTGATATTCTCGTTATGCGTAAGGTTCTGGCTCATATTCTCCCAAGAATTCGGCAGTGATCTTATCACTGCCTGGACTTGTTGTTCATCAGTCAGGTTGTTTCCTGCCGACTTAAGTTCGCAGATCATGGTTGACATAGCCCTAAGATGCTGCTTCATCGTGTGGTTTGAGCGCATCTTATAGGAGTCAAACCTCATGGTTAACCCACGCAACCTAATGGCTGAAGTTCCACCAAACTTCAATTTCAAAGCCTCCCACATGCTTTGGGCAGTGTCATAGATCTCAAACTCATATATTAGATCATTGTGCATGTTGCTTAACATTATTATGCGCGCGCACCGACTTTTCTTAGCCCATTGAGTATAGGCTAGTTGATCTATTTTGTGTTGTTCCGAGGTCCCTTCCCCGGACTCAGTAAGGGAGTGAGATAAGGCCTCCAAGACCTCTTACTCATCTAAAACATATTGGATCTTGCGATGCCAAATGTCGTAGTTCTCCCCATCTAATTTCTCCCATTTGTTTAAATCGGCAACTATACTCTTGGATGCCATTTCACTATAATATGCAAAGAAGGGATATTACACACATACCTAAGAAATCTGCCGCATCCATCCAAGTTAGAAAAGAAATAATTTAGACATGTCGCAAGATCGAAAAATCGCTAGGCTTCAGAATCATCTCTTGCGCCACAATATCCCATTATTAAATTTCTAACCTAATTCCCGTTCAAATTCAAAAAAAATATGGGAGAATTAATCATAAATCTCAACCATACTCCCACTATCTTAAGTAGTCATCTAGTCCTAGTCACATATAAAGACATAACCTACTTAAATCGCAGTAACCTTTTGGGCCAGTCTACAAGGACAGCTACTCCAACCACAGTAACCTGTTGGGTCAGTCTACAAAGATGGTTCATATAAGACCATTACAGTCCATTTTTCTTGTTCCATCAGTGCATTTACAGTTCTTACTGGGGTCACTGCAATTTTTTTTCAGTCTATCATTTACACTGACAATTCTAACTAAGACTACTTAGTGGGAATTTTTCTATTTTATCAATAAAGACTAATGTATAAACATTCAAGCCTAACATTCATAGATGATAAAATAATCACATATCCACATGTTCAATTCACATATACATGTAATCACATTTAATATAACAAATTAAATAAAAGATCACATGTAATATAACATAATGGAATAAAAAAAATAGCATGAATATAACTATATATTCACATGTGATCAAATTTAATCTAAAACATTAAATAAAAAATCACATGTAATATAACAATATATCTTAGCATATATTAAGTCATGCAAATTTCATCCCCTCCTTTTATTTTCTGTTTAAAAAAAATGGACTTGAACAAAGTTGGGCTTTAAAAAATATGCCCAGTTTTTTTTTTTTTTTTTAAACACTGAAGGGCCGAATGGCCAAAAAAATGGGCCAAGCCCAGCCCGAATCATGAAAAAAAAAACAAAAAACGTTTGGGTCGGGCCGTGAGGCCCAAGCCCATGGAAGTCAGATGACCTAATGGTCATCTTCTTCCTCCATTCGTTCCATCAACGTAGCAGATTCTGCAGCAGCATTGACTGCTGATAACACATTCTTGAGTGGCGGCTCTGCTTTATCGGTGCTCGCGGCTTGTATGCTTGCACCCAGGTTGCACCGCAATGGTGCTCGCAGCGCAGCACCACTACGTTGGTGCTCGTAGCACCAGGTGGTGCTGCGCAATTTTTTTTTTAAACAGATAAAAAAAAGTGGATAAAAAAAAAGACACCATACAAATCTCAAGCATATGCGAGAAAAAATTATAAACTCGAAGCAATTCAAAAAATAGCTCTGATACCAATGTTAGAATGCACAGCGGAAAAGTACCTCAAGCTCAGCTTAAAGAATTGCTCCACAAGTTTTTCCAAATTGATAAACTCCAAGCGTTTCCCCTTAGCGGCGAAAGTGTACTACGTAGTATGGAACTAGAGTAACATTTAACAAATCCACAGCCTAAGTATTTTATCAAGAGAGAACAAAATGAGAGAGAGCCTTTTTCTATTTTTCAGATGGTACCAAAAACACAATTGAGGAGGATTATATATAGTCCTCCTATGCACGGCTGGCCTTAAAGCCCAACCTTCAATTGCATTGTGAAACGGCAGTAAAAGCCATGCGTTACAAGCAGGAGGGGATCAGCCCCACGTGGACGCCCCTCCATCTAATAAATATGAAAAGCAATTTAAATGCATAGCAATACGGATACTTGTTTTATTCCTGATGAGCTGCTTCCAATAAACTAGAACGAGTTAGTTTTTATCCAGCAAGAACATATATATATATATATGTATACCATAAAGTAAGTTCAAGGGTGATCATACTATCGCACACGACAAAGTTACAACGGGCCCGCCGGTAATGATCATGGGTCCGAATGCTTTTTCAATGTTACAGCACGGGTAACACTATGATTTGAATGATTTCCATTCCAAAATCCAAATGCATGACTTGGAATCTCATGAGGGAGGGAATCTGCTTTTGTCAGAAAAAGTAAATGATTAGACCCCAACAGGATAATTCAATTATTTGGGGGCATGATCATCATGTCTTCTTCTGAAGTAGCGATAAAAAAGGAATTCCAAGGCATATTTGAGTCGTGTGAAGGTCATTCATTTCTGCAAGACTGATCGTCGTGACCTTCCGGAGACTACAAGATCAGACTTAGAAGCCGACAGTTAATTTTGGAGAAAATCCCTCCCTCCCACCCTCCCACCCTCCCGAGTCCCGTCCAGCTAGCTAGCGTCGTAAGTATTAATATATTATATATCTCTTTACATAAGAGTGATGAAGCTGTACTTGTCAGTTCATTAGGAGCTGGAGGAAGATGAAAACACTAAAATTAAATATCTAAATCCACTGTTTTCTAGTTCCTATTTAATGAGAGTATATATAAGCCATATGAGTTTAGCCATATTAATCATTGTTCATATATGCAAGTAAATGGTAACTTAGTGATCATCTAAATCTTAGTTGTTATTTTGATCTCACTCCCTCGCGGGATAAGTAGTAACATTTTCACTACAACTCTTGATCTCACAATTCTTGGGTTTTTATATATTTTAATTTCTAGAACTTTGTTGGATATAAGTATGAGCTAATTTCATACATATTTTGATGCTTTGTGTTTGAGAATGGAGTTAATTTAGGGCTCGTTTGTTTTTAGAGATGATATGGGATGAGTTGAGATTAAAGTTAAAAAGTTAAATAAAATATTGTTAGAATATATTTTTTAATATTATTTTTATTTTGAAATTTGAAAAAGTTGAATTGTTTGTTTTATTTTGTATGGAGATTTGAGAAAGTTGTAATGATAAAATGAGATGAGATGAAATGTTTCCTGAAAACAAATAAGGCCTATTGCTCAACGGCTTTTATATCTTTTGATGTATAGGCTGTTATTGAAAATTATGAAAATGAAGATAAAAATATATTTAATAAAAAAAAATAGGCATTTAGAAAGTAGAGATAAATATTAAAAAAATATTAAAAAGTGCGACAAACTTTACATAAAGATTTAGGTAAACCAATATAGCTAATGTTCTAATGTTTTAACTTTTTATTTTAATTGAGAAACAACAGAGGATAGTGATCAGGGAATTGACAGATGGAATGGGGGTTTTGTCGTAATTTGCACACGTTGAGGTTATGGTGTATTTTGGGTTTAGCAGATTTTTTTTTGGTTTTTTGAAACATCAAAATACTTCTTCTCATTTCATTTATTGTACGAAAATCAGTTACAAGACATCTCTTTCTCTACAATAGAACTTATCTCATGAATTGGACCCTCTTCATCCAGATATCTGCCAGCTTGACTTGTTAATTGGTACTATATATTTCTGACATACGTTCTGTTCAGATTCACATTGTACAACTAAAGTCATTAAGTTAAACCAGTCTACTGTTTGCAATTGTTCAGGGTATTTAGAATTTATATTTTTTTGTTATATTGCAAAAATTGTCCACCCAAAACAAAGAAAATAGGTACAAACTATAAACAAAGGGTCAACCACACAAGCGAAAGGACGTCGTTTGTTGTACTAATAGAAAGGAAGGTATTGACATTGTTCTCATAACATAAGATGTTGTCTGTGAGATTTCAATTTTTGCTTATGTTTTAAATCCTTATTTTTAGTTAATGTGTTATTTTAATTATTGAGTTAGTTAATTATGTTGTTTGTTATTTTATTTATTTTGGTATTTTATTTTGTTGTTTTGTTAACTTTATTTTATTTTATTTTAAAGTGTGTTATTTTTATGGACTTGTGTTTTTGTTCTGGACTTTTTATTTTAATTGTTGTTTTAATTGTTGTGTTTTAGTTTGGGCTGTGTGTGTTTTAATTTAGACCCAGCCCGTGTGGTGGAATGAGACCTAGCCCGGTTTGAGAAGCCCGAAACCCAACCCAGTCGCGCGTATGACCCAGCCTCGTAGCCCAGCCCGTGCGCCAAGCAGGGCCCAGCCCGTGCCGTGAGAACCCAGCCCCCCCACTTAATCCAAAAGACGCCGATTGGGAGAGAAACCCTTAGGGTTTCATAATGTTCTCCCTTGCGCCGCTCAACACCATTTCCTTCTTCTTCTTCTTTCTTCTTTCTTTGGGGAGCACGCAGCTGCTACTGACGTCGTCTTGAGCCGCCACCTCCACCTTTCCTCTTCGTCTCGTGTCGTTCAGCATGCACCCCGAAGTGCTGGTTGTCCAACTCCTACCCCACGCAGCCACCTCCACCCATCGTGAAGCAGCTCCGTGTTCGTTATGGTGATTTTTGAGTGGTGCTGTCCTTCCTGCCGCCCCACGTGTCCATGCGAAGTACTTCCTCTCATCCACGGCTTGGGCTGCCGTCTTCTCTTCGTCTACTCGTGTGACACACGGACACCATCCACCGCCACTTTTGGCCTATAAATAGGCCACGGCATCTTCAAATTTAGAGGATCCGAGATCATCTTCCTCTCTTGATTAAATCACCTCTCACTTGTTTTAGTCGATTAGTGTTTGTTCTGTGGTGAGTCCGAATGGTGGTGTACTATTTTACCTTGGTTGTTTGTCTATCCCCGTGGGTAACCGTGTATCGTTAAGCTTGTAATTCAACCCAAACCGTGAGTTGTGAGGGCTATTGGGCACTGTTTTGCCGTGAGCCACCATTGTGCCGCCGCTTTGTACAACTGTTCATTTTGCTTGATCTTTCAGATTATCCCTATCCATCGTGTGTATGTAATTTTCCAGTTTTAATATAATTGTTGTAATTATATTTTTGTAAACTGTGGTTTCTGTTGAACTATTATTTGTATTGATCTGTTGGAAATTGGGCCTTGGGCCGTTATAATGTTGGATTGTGTTTATGGTCGAATTTAATGTTGGGCCTTGGGCCGGATTGGAGGACGGGTTTCGCGTGTAAATATACAACTGTGCCTCTGTATTTATTTGAGATAATTAATTGTGTATTTCAATTAATTGGTGAATTGTATATTTATCATTTTATTAAATTGTGCGGTGATGTCACGTTATTTGTTGGAAATTGAGAATGTTGTTATTAATTATATGGGTGCGTGTGTATCACGATCTCAAGCCAAGATGGGGTATTATCTCGGTGGAGCTTTCTGGTCACTCGGGAGCGTAATAGACTGACGTGAAATCCCCTGAGTTGTCGCAGGGTGACGACGGGAACGGACGAGATGGTAATGCTCTCGTACCGATTCCGTGACTTTTGGCTGGTGAGGTTAGAGGATACAGCGCGGAACTGGGTATCGCTCGTTACGAAGTCTCATGTACGGACGTTACCCGTGATGTGACGAAGAGAGCCAGATTGTGCAGACGGTCCATAGGGGAGACCATAGCGCATGCTTGTTAACTAATTAATAGTTGCGATAGGATCAAAAAATGATATTTTTGGCGTGAGTGGTTTAAAAGAGTATTTTTAGAAATAAAGAACATGTGTTGTTTTATGTGGAATGTGTCCGTATGGGGACGCGTGGTTTTTATATATCTCTTGGATGCTATTTGGGTTAAATACTTGCTGAGATGTCATAATCTCATTATGGTGTTTTACTCTACGGTTCCGTCTTATGGTGCCATAGAGTTTGACGCAGAGCCTGAGTTTGAACCTAAGGGATCAGCTCCGCCGGAGGTTTGACTTGCTGAGTTACTGTTTAGCATTATGGGATTTGTTTCTCTTATGTTATTTCCTATTTTTAGTTTTTGGATAACTGTATAATTCTTGTAAAGTTATTTTACTGTTTTTGAACAAATTCTGGTACTTAATAAAGAAAGACCTTTTATTTATCCGCTGTGAATATTATTTTGTACACGTATTGTATGTTGTACATACTCTGAGCATTGGTCGATGGGGTGCGTGATCCGTGTGGTCATCATCCCGGTGTCACGAACTCCACAAAAATAACACGTGGAGGTTGACGGCGCCACATTGTCAAACTTAAGTTTTATATATTATTCTTCAATGGAACTAGATGGGTAATGTGAATGGTTTGACAATGTTCATGTAGAAGGACAAGAATCTTATTAATTTCTACAAAGATGTACATTGGTCGAATAAAAGGGGAATATTTATCACACAAACTATAGAAGATAATTATGTGAGTTTCCATTGTTTATATATTTTTATCTGGCACTTACATAAATAGGAAATGTTTAGTGTATGGCGGACCAACCATGGTCGTTTATTAGTTAACACAATGGTTGGGTTTATGCCCAAAATAAGCTTCAAATTAGAATGAGCAGCTTTTGAAGTTTGTAATATTTGCATTGATCATTTATGTTTAAATAATGAGTAGGTAATGAAGTTGTGAACAATTATATAAAGGGTGGTTTGAAAATGTTGAATGTTGTTTTTAAGTGATATTGAAGAGCAAAGTTAGGAGAAACTTTGAGAATTATATCTAGAGATTTGGAAACTCTCAAATCTCTCACGCCCTACTGACTCTTTATTTCGAACAATAAATTATAGATTTACATATAAATGGAAAAAGGGAGAAGTCATATCCTTCATTGGACAAAAGGCTTGTTGGACTTTTGTGATACCATTACTGCGATCAGTTTTGTCAAGACAACTCAAAATTAAGGGCTGGCTCTTGAAGGATATAAGGGATCTCAGCCTTTAACTGTCACAATCAGAAGTTGGTCGAATAAACGTAATTATGCAATTAATGTTGGAAATAGTTCATAAGATAAACTTTAGAAACAACATTTCTGATTTGTTTCCTTGATCCAAAGATTAAGAAGTAAAACCAATGCAAGAATGTTGTTAGAATGTCAAAAATGGTTGTTTTTTGAGACCCATGTTGAGGTAGATATAGGCAACCAAATCTGAAAAAGTGGCTCGGACACTATTGACTTGCTCTGGTAGAGTTATAGATAAAGCAGTTGACCAGAATTGGTTTTTGGGTAGCCTAAAGATAATCATTTCGAATGCTAAACAAATGTTGTAGTTGGTTTTTTGCAAATGTCTAGTGAAAACAATGAGATTGCATTTTACTTATAAAAGAAAAAAAATAATAATGAGATTGCATTAGAAAGGCTTATTAAAGTTCTACTTATAAATTCAAGGAAAAAAAAACTTTATATATTAAAGTTAAAAAAAAGCTACTGTTTATATCTCCATTGGTGACATTCATATACATTTGTAGATCCCATTTTAGGATTTCTCTTAAAATATGTTAGTAGAGATTACCCAAATTAGGTAAAAGATGAGTTACTACTAAATATGATGGTAATGGTGAGAGTTGTTCATGCCACAGAATTAGATGGTTGAAAGGATGAATGCTAAAGAGCCAGAGGATTGCACAGATTAAGCAGTAGTAACCATATTCAGCGAGGTTTTAGGACATAGGTCAGGGTATTCCAGAGGGCTGGGACACTCTGTTATGGCTGAATCTGCTAAACTACTTAAGAGTATCAAATGAGGAGTATGAACGTCTTGCCGAGGAAAATGCACAAAATAGAAAAAATGCAGAATATTACCAAAATTGGCTTGAAGAGATTGAAGGTGGTTTCATGCATATGAGGGACCATATGCGGGAGTTTGAGGGACGTATAAACATTCGAATGTCAGAAGTGGAGATAGAATTAGAGTCTCAAAGAGAGCCTGAAACCAGAATTCCATAGCTAGCAACATGCCAACAGTGACTACTTTTGTTTTTTGGCTTCAAGACTTTTGCTACACTTTTGATATATTAGGCATGGGGAGTGATTTACTAGTAACACTTTTGGTCAGTTATATGTGGGGATTCTGCTCTTGCTGGAGAGGTTGAAGGGCCTGAAGGTAAATGGGTTTCTTACTCTTACATAAATTCTGATATATTAACCAGAGTTCAACTGCTTACTATTTTTACAAAGTTCATCTCATAATGGGCCATATTTTATAAGGTCATGAAGGGATGGATACTGAAATTATATAGATGATTGAAATAGTAGTAGAAATGACAGCAAAATTTAATGCTTTGTTTGCAATATATGAGTTAGTAAAAAGTGCTTGATATTGTTGGAACACTCTTGATCTCTTCAACAACAGAGACATGAATCTGGAATTGATTTGTATGCCTGGCATTTTTCGATAGATAGATATATGCAGTAGTAGGAGGATAACAGGTTATACAAACTGAGATACCTATCGTGTATATATATACTATAGGTATCTAGCGTGCCTTGGATTAATAAAAACATTAATTTGAGTGGAAATTAATGCGTTGTTTGAAATATATGAGTTAGTAAAATAATTGGACATTAGTTGCAATAGAGTCATCAAGTATTTGGGCTTAAGTACTTTGGAAATAAGTGTTGTACCTAAAACAAAGTATGGTCAGAGATTGATGGTTGATATATATACCCTGCCATCAAACATTTTTGGGTTTACCTACTTCAAGCTATTAAAGAAGCGAGACATATCTTGAATGAATTTAGATTTTGGGTTTACCATGAAATGGCATGCTATTAAATATTACTTACATCAGTTTATAAAAGGAATTTTCGGGTCTATGTGTTGTAGCTAAATTGGGCAGTGATAATTTGAGTTTAAGTGCATAGTTGGCTATTTTGCTTAAATGAGATGATTTGCTGACAAGGGTTTTATCAAACTAGAATATAGTGCTGTAGAGCAAAACATATGAAATATCTATAATGGCAAATTTTACGACAATATAGTTGAAATAATTCCAAGTTTACTGCTGCTATATTGGGGTCGTTATTGTAAAGTGCTAGGATATAGATATATATCTATTCCAATTCAAAATACAGACGTATACAGATAATTACAGTGTTATTGCTATATCTGCTAAGAACAGAATTCCAATTCAGTTTCATATATGGAACTGAATTGTAATTCCATGGGAGGTGGTATTGGAGATGTTGTTAGTTGCCCAGTGAACAGTAAGGTACAAAAATATGAGGAGTCGAATTAGATACACAATATGGATTACCATGGTACAAAACTTTCAGCTTTTATATTAACACATGCAGTAAATCAATTGGCCTAAGAATTTGAATATAAACCACAAATAAATCCCACCAGCTAAAATAGGAAAAATGAGCCATGTAGTTTTTTAAAGTTCCTAGAAAATATTTTTGTAGCCTTTTTTAGGGTAAAGGAGAAGTGTAATTATTTCTATAATTGTTAGGCCATTTTTTGTACTTCATGATGCAGGATGCAATGAAATTGTACAAGGTAACTTATGCCCATCACGATCATGCATGCCTATGGTCTGATTTTATGCCATTCTTGTGTATTGCAGCAGGTCAATTTAGAATCTAAGGGCAATGCTGATTTGGTTGTGCTAGCCAAGACCCGAAACAACTCCCATTAAAATGGACAAGATTTTCTCTGTGCAAGTGCGTACATGTACATGTAGATCAGAACGTAGGACTGTTGGCATTTTGGAAATCCAAGTATTTACTAAATTTGTGGGGCTGTTAAACTAAGTTATAAACTCATATTTGAAAGAGTCATATCTGGCTGCCTTCAATGACAAATACTACTTTCAGTTTATATATAGTGTGTAAAGTCTTCAATTGCATCAGGATATTTTCCATCATTAATATTACACCCACAAAATATGCCATTGTGTGGAATCATAATATATATATATATATATATATATATATGGTATATGTGAGTATTGTATATAGATATACATGACGTTAATTGATTTGTGTGTGAAAAGTTTTCACTGAAAACTGTATGATCATGTGCAAAACCGGATGCAGTCATACAAAACCATGATCTAATTGTTCAATAATATTTTACATTTAATGGATCAGAGATTAAAAAGTGAGAAATAGGGACCAATTAGTTCAACAAAGTGACAAACCTTGCATCTTTATGGTGCATGCCAAATTGATTTGTGAGATTCCATCTAGCCCCAGCTCTGCTAAATTGGTTTCTCAAATTTGATGAATGAGGGCGAAATCAGCTGCGGAGGGGAAAAAAATGCCGCGAAATTGAATTGTCAAAAAGGGGGAAAACCCAGTCAATACCCTTAAAAAGAGATTTTGTTGCTGCGATTTCTTTAAATGCCGCAAATGGGTTATTGCATCACATACCTCTATGTTTTACTGGCGGCGCAAAAACTACAGCTAACTTCAACGGCGGATCACAACATGCCGATAGGAAGTGGGGTTTTCCGATGAACAAGAAATTGTCCTAGCTATTGATGATTTTGCAGCGAAGATCACGATTTTGAGATCCATATCTGTGGCAGTAATTGAGGGCATCTTTCATGGCATGTAAATCGACGGTAATCGGGGTCAATTATTCGACTGTGCCATTGCGGCGAAAAACCCATCTGGTGCCACGCCTAAATTCTGGCGTGTAACTTGCGAGGAAAAAATCATGGCTTTAGTGCAATAGTCACAGTTTTTTGAGTTCTTGTGGTAACTTACGTGTGCCGCAAAAAATAATATATGTTGTAGTTGTGGCACCCCCGACCCCCATGTAAGGAAATACAGGAATCGAGACGTCGGGAGGATAACAACACGGTCACGCATCCCAACGAAAGTGCCAAGTGTGTATACATGTAACAGTGTACAAAAAAAAAAAAAACAACGCAGCGGATTAGTCAACTAAGTACCAGAATTTAAATACAATCTAAACATCAGTAAAAGGGTTTAAATGGTTATACAGTCATCCCAAAATAAAGTTTAACACATATCCCAAATAACAAATGAGTGATCTCAAATCACTCCTCGGGCGGAGCCGACTCCTCAGGCTGACCCTCATCTTTATCTGCATCAAAATCTGCGTTACCATAAAACGGTACCGCAGGTAAGTATAAACCAAACAATCCTCAGAAATAAAATGCATTTAATGCAACCAACATGCATGCATATGATAAAATATGCATTATTCTCAAAACATCATTTTCCCCGAAAGTGAATATTTTCCAACACACGCCAAAATCCTTGTTGGCCCAAAAATAATCTGTAAAACATTTTTCCAGAAAATAGTTTACACAAAATCCAACACACGCTATTTTTCCAGAAAATAGTCCATTTTTAACGTATGCACCATGATCTCCCCTATGGATCATCCGCACACTCTGGCTTCGTAGCGATGCCTACTTCCGCGCCCAACACGTTCGTGGTAAAACATCCACTACACAACGAGCGAGGCCCAGTTCCACGCCCAGTGCATACGTGGCCAAGCATCCTCTAGTGCCCGCCAGCAGAAGGACCACCGAGTCGGCACGAGACCCTCTCGTCCGATCCCATTGTCGCCCGGCGACAATCCAGGGGACGTCACTCAGTATATTACGCTTCCGAGTGACCAGAGGAGCTCCACCAAGATAATACCCCATCTTGGCTTGGGGTTCGTGATACACACACACCGAACAAATCATTTCACATGAAAACCCAGTTTTCAATAAACACATGAACATGAATGCATTACACGAAAATCCAGTTTCCTTTACAAACATGATCATGCATGAAATCATGAAATGTACATGTATCGACACTAATCAACAACCATCAATAACCAACCCAATCAAATTCAACCAAACAACTTCATTCATCAATCCATCCGACCCCCGTACTCCTCAGACTCAGTCCGGCAAAACCAATCAACAGTTCAAATACAGTGTAATGTGTTAGTGCAAAAATACATTAAATTCACAACAATTCTTTGGAAAATACTTACAGCGCTATATAGCAATTTCCAAAGGATCATGAAACTGCAAGAAGTATCAACACAGCTACAAAACAGTGCCAAAGGCACTGTGGCCGTGGGTCTCAAAGACCCACTTTTCAACGGAGACAAACGAAGACCCAAAATTGATAAGGTAGGGCCTAAGGAGGTCGGTGAAACTAGTGGTGGTGAGGGTTGGCCGTGGGTGGCGGCGTGAGTGACGGTAGAAGACAAAAAACACTCAAAATGGAAGTAGAGTTGGAAGTGCTTCACCGGTGACGGATCGGAGGTGGGGTTGCGTCCAATGGGTTGCCAAGAGGTCGAGGATGAAGTGGTGAGAAGATGGTGGCCAATGGTGGTGCGACGGCGGCGCAGCGGCAGAAAGAGTGCCGCGGCTTGGAGAGGCTTGTGGTGGCTAACGGCGGTGCGAATGGAGCTGAGGTTGGTGGGATAGTGTCTCTAGCCGGTGGGGAAGCTAATGGGCTGGGAGGTGTTGATTACCGCCGACTCACGGCGGCACTGGGTGGAGAAGAAGGAATGGACGGAGAGAGGGAGGGGAAGCTGGGTTGCACGCGGGAGGGAGAGACCGAAGGAAGAAATAAGAAAAAAGAAAAGAAAGAGAAAAGAAAAGGAGAGGAAAGAAAAATGGAGGGAAAAGAAATGAGGTCCAATTCTCATAACTCGGGTCACAGAAATGATCTAACGGAAACGATTTTAAAATCACAATTTAAATACAATAATTTAACCGTAATGGTAAAGTAAAATTGAAATAATTAAATTCTACAGTAATTAATTAAATATGAAAATCAATTTAAATGTATAGCAATACGGATACTTGTTTTATTCCTGATGAGCTGCTTCCAATAAACTAGAACGAGTTAGTTTTTATTCAGCAAGAACATATATATATATATATATATATATATACACACATAAGAAAAATATTTACATCAGTCTACTATTTATCACACACTTAACACACTTAATGTATTGAAGTTTAAAAAAAAAAAAAAAAAAAAATTGATTGCATGGTATGTGAAATGTGTAGGCTGATGCATAGAATTACCCATACACATATGTATACCATAAAGTAAGTTCAAGGGTGATCATACTATCGCACACGACAAAGTTACAACGGGCCCGCCGGTAATGATCATGGTTCCGAATGCTTTTTCAATGTTACAGCACGGGTAACACTATGATTTGAATGATTTCCATTCCAAAATCCAAATGCATGACTTGGAATCTCATGAGGGAGGGAATCTGCTTTTGTCAGAAAAAAGAAATGATTAGACCCCAACAGGATAATTCAATTATTTGGGGGCATGATCATCATGTCTTCTTCTGAAGTAGCGATAAAAAAGGAATTCCAAGGCATATTTGAGTCGTGTGAAGGTCATTCATTTCTGCAAGATCGATCGTCGTGACCTTCTGGAGACTACAAGATCAGACTTAGAAGCCGACAGTTAATTTTGGAGAAAATCCCTCCCTCCCACCCTCCCGAGTGCCGTCCAGCTAGCAAGCGTCGTAAGTATTAATATATTATATATCTGTTTACATAAGAGTGACGAAGCTGTACTTGTCAGTTCATTAGGAGCTCGAGGAAGATGAAAACACTGAAATTAAAGATCTAAATCCACTGTTTTCTAGTTCCTATTTAATGAGAGTATATATAAGCCATATGAGTTTTGCTATATTAATCATTCATGTTCATATATGTAAGTAAATGATAACTTAGTGATCATCTAAATCTTAGTTGTTATTTTGATCTCACTCCCTCGCGGGATAAGTAGTACGTAACATTTTCACTACAACTCTTGATCTCACAATTCTTGGGTTTTTGTATATTTTAATTTCTAGAACTTTTATATGATCTTTTGATGTATAGGCCGTTATTGAAAATTATGAAAATGAAGATAAAAATATATTTAATAAAAAAAAAAATAGGCATTTAGAAAGTAGAGATAAATATTAAAAAAATATTAAAAAGTGCGACAAACTTTACATAAAGATTTAGGTAAACCAATATAGCTAATGTTCTAATGTTTTAACTTTTTATTTTAATTGACAAACAACAGAGGATAGTGATCAGGGAATTGACAGATGGAATGGGGGTTTTGTCGTAATTTGCACACGTTGAGGTTATGGTGTATTTTGGGTTTAGCAGATTTTTTTTTGGTTTTTTGAAACATCAAAATACTTCTTCTCATTTCATTTATTGTACGAAAATCAGTTACAAGACATCTCTTTCTCTACAATAGAACTTATCTCATGAATTGGACCCTCTTCATCCAGATATCTGCCAGCTTGACTTGTTAATTGGTACTATATATTTCTGACATACGTTCGTTGCGCATGTATATTTATAAGAATAATGCTAGCTAGAGCTCTGGCCGGAGCTCTCGTGTTTTCTTTTTTTAAATTATTTTTAGATAAATTTTTTTAATACTTTTAAATATTTTAAAAAATAAAAAAAATTACAATATTATTAAAAAATACTTTCTTAATCACAAAGTAAAATAAAAAATCATAAAATTTTTTTTTATGATTTTTTATTTTACTTCGTGATTAAAGAAGCATTTTTTTTATAATTTTTTTTTTTACTTTCTACTTAAGGAAGTGTTTTTTAATGATATTTTAAATTTATTTTATTTTTTAAAAATATTTAAAAGTGTTAAAAATATCTATATAAAAAATAACTTAAAAAAAAATTACATGAAAACACATGTTAGAGCTCCAACAGGAGTCCCCAGCTGGAGTTGTAGCATTGTCCTATTAATTTATAATAACTTGTTTGGACAATAAAACACAAAATTATCAAAAACTTTTATAATTTAATTTCTAAAACCCACTTGAATAAAAAAAGTATTTTTCAATTTCAAATCGTTAACTTTTTATCGAATTATTATTTAATTATTATTCAAGTAAAAAAATCAATATAACTTTTAGAAATTTCAAAATAAAATTATATTAAGAAATTATATTCAAATTTTTTTTTTTAACTTTATAATATTTTTATTCAACTTTTTCTCTATTATTTCTCGAAACCAGGCTAATAAAACATCTAATTTGATCAAATTATTTCACTACTATTTTAGAATTTTGAGATACTCCAAATGTTCAAATGAATTCTTAGTCCTTGAATACTTAACATTGTGAAGAAAGTAAAGAAAAAATGGCAGAACGTCGAGATGATGAAGAGTTACGCGGTAAGTTTACAAAATTGTACAATGCTGTGCGAGACGGTAATTTGGATGAGACAGAAGTAATTCTTGAGTCTCTATCCCCCGGTGCATTGAATTGGAAAATTCAAGATAAGGACCAAACGGCTCTTCACACTGCTGTTACACATGGACATGTTCATATAGTGGAGGCGTTGGTGATGCAAATGTCGAATGAGGGCTTGGCCATGTATGATAGTGACGGTCACACAGCTCTAACCTTGGCAGTTGTGCTTGGGAAATGGGGAATGGTGGAGTGCATGCTTCGACAGTACTTTGACTTGATCAGCATAAGACATTCCGAAGGGAAAAATCTTCCAGTTGTTATGGCTATTGATTTCAGGCATATAGAAATGGCGCGCCAGTTGTATTATCTTACTCCAGATAAAGATTTAATTCCACAGGATAATAATCAGGAGATTCAGGATCGCAATGGTGCTACGCTTTTTACCCGTGCCATCTATACCGGAACTTTGGGTACGTAAGAACTCGTACTCTGTAAATAGAAATGTTTGATAAGAAATTTTATACATGATTGACATGGTTTAATACGATCTAGGTATATCAGTTAATTTATTACATTAATCCACCTCGCGTGCGTGTATATATATATATATATATATATTCATTCGAGATCTTGGCAATATAAATAGAATAATTCGTCTTTGACCATTTCTATGCATGTTCTGGTACGTACGACGTACACATTAACAGATATTGCTTTGGGATTAATCCTAACCTGCCCCCGTTTGGCACTGGCTCTTGACAAGGATGACGAGTCTCCCATCTTAGCATTGGCCTCTATTCGTCATTCCTTCCCAAGTGGAATTCAGCTCGGGTTTTGCAAGCAACGCATCTACTCCTGTATTACCACTCTGATCCATTAATTCTCTTGCTTTACATTATTGTGATATTATTCAATATTAATGGCTCATTTAAAAAAACACCATCAATAATATATATTGGATTACTTTTAATTTCTTATTAATTAAAAAAGAAATCAAGATCCATGAGAATTCCTAAAAAAATATTCTCCTGCGTAGAGTAGTACTACTCTTTAATCCCTCATCTGTTAATTGTAACAAAGACAAAAAATAAATAAAAAATAAAAATAAAAAATCATAATTAATTAGATCATTTGGAATTAGTTAAGCAAAAATAATAAGAGTGGAGCGGCATTGTAGCCCCTCTCAATATATAAAGCCCCTCAAACTATTGACACAGCATTAATTTCCAATCACCCCCAAAATTGTCAATTCTGACAATTGTTCCCTGAAATTATGAAAAGTTAGCAATCTCGCCCCTACAGAAAAAATTGGTAGATACCCCTTGAAACATTAGAAATTTAACAACAAATTTTGAAAAAAATTCAAAGATTAAAATAAAAATACTGATAACAAACCCAAGACTTGAGAAACATAAAAGCACTTAGTATTTTACAAATATATTTCTTAAAAGTATTTCTCTTTATGTTTTAGAATAATTATTTTTATCTTAAAAAGCATTTATGTGAAAAAATATTATTTAAACATTATTATTTTTATTTGATAGGGTTATTTTGTAATTTCTAAAATATTTTTAGAGCTTATTTTGTCTTCTTAAGAGAAAAGAGGGTACATTGCAATTTTTTGGCAGTTTAAGGGAATTGATTGTAAACATTGATACTTTGAGGATGTTATTGTAAATTGGGTGGTAGTTTGAGAGGCTTTGTATATTTTCTCCTATAAATATAAAACAAAATTTCATGTATTTAAAATCATATATATAAATCAATTTAAAGTATAAATCCATGACTATTTTCGATAAAGTGAAGGTAATATAAATCTAAAATTATATACAATAAATGTAATTCAAGAATAAAAAATATAATATGAATCTAAATAATTTCAATAAGTATTAAGAATACATTTCATGTATCTGACTTCAAAGATCATCATATATAATTATTCAAAGGTTCTCTTTTACTAAAACAAAAAAATATACTTAAGTTATAAAGTCGATGCTATACCTTAAAGTTATTTATTCTCTTGTTTCTTTGTTAACCTAGGGCATATTTAAGATTTGATTTGCTGATTGTTTTTATTTTTTATTTTCTTGTTGTTATAAAGAAGATTTGTTAACTTTTGCTTGCTAAAAAGGTATGCGCATTCCATTCGCACCTTCGATCAGTGACACTCGTTTAAACGTTTCGAACGGAGAACAACGCCAAAGCAATCAAGAAGATCAAAATATCATATCAGGTATGCTAATTTTGCCTTAGCTTACTTTCCCATAATCTTCAGTTTTTCTTTTTTGATAATGCTTTTTTTTTTTTTTTATAATTATTTTTAAATAGAGGGTGGTTATTTTAAAATTTGAAACTCAAATAAAAAAACATATTGATTGATTGCAAAATAATCATGTAAAATAGTCATAGGATCGAGGAATATCAGTACTCTTAGCTTTGCTACACAACCTCCACCACACTCCACACTCCACACTTTTTAAAATTTTTAATATTTTTAAAATTTTTTTTTTTGAGTTTATTCTTTTTAAATTATTTTAAATTATTTATTCATTATTTATATAATAAATATTTAATAAAAGAAAAAAATAATAAAAATTAAAAATAATGTAGAGTGTGGAGGTTGTGTGAATAGTAGGAGGTTGAGTAGATTTTTTGCTTAATATTATCTAATTATTTATAATGGCATTGAATCTGATTTATTTTTACAGTAAATATAAATCAGACAATACCATCCTTCCAATACATTCTGGGATACATAATACTAGAGCATCCTTTGCAAGTACATGAGCAACTTGATTAAACTCTGTCTGTACATATCCAATCTGCCAATCTTTTAACCCATGCAGAACATGCTTAATTTCCTCCACAATATGCCCAAACTTAGGGAAATTCTCCTCGGGCTTTTTAACTGCATCACTTATTCAAAATCCAGAGCACAACAAAACACACTTGCACTCAATGCAGCTCTTGCCTTTGCAAACGTGGAGTTAGCACCAAAAGCAGCAGGTTCCTTCAATACTACTAAGACTTTTTCCAGATCCCTAACCACCACGTACCCTAATGCCAATCTGAGAATGAGCTGTATCAAATGCAACATCCCATTTTGCTCAGACCCATGAGTTATCAGGTAGCACCAAACCTTGCTGTGTAACTTGTCTAGGACTGCTCTGGGGTACCCTTTCAATCTTGGCTTTCTAATACTCTTGTAACTGCTCCCTAGCTTAACAAACAAGACTTGTGGGGTGAAGGAAAAAGTTCTCATAGATGACAACATTTCTTCTAAGCCAAATCTTCTTCAAAATCATGGCCATTTCAGCAAATTCTTGATGCTCTAGTATTGCAGACATATGCTCCATAAATGATAAAAAAATCCAAACCCCAAGCACTCTGTTTTTGTATCTTAAAGCAACCAAGACTCCAAACATCCATTGCTGCCTCACAATTCCACGGGTATGAATCACATCTTCAGAAACCAAACCACATATAGGACACAGATTAGATATAAGTATCCTCTTTTTTGACTAAGTTTGATTTTCTTGGTAGACCATTATGACATGCTTTCCAAATAAAGACTTGAACTACCTTTGGAATAGGTAGATTTCAAAGATATTTCCAAAACATGTCTCGAGAGGATTGGTTGGAAGTTCCCCATTAAATCTATCATTCATCATTCTCTATAAGTGATAAGCACTTCCCACAGAGAAAAGACCAGAATGTGTGTACTGCCATATCTGTTTGTCCTCTCTCCATATCATACCAAGAGGGATCTTTAGTGTAGCTTCAGCATCATCTGTACCAAAATTACCACTCACCATCCCCTCATTCCATCTGCAATTTTCAGTATCAATCAGTTCATGGACCTTTGCTGATATGGACGGTGAAGTAGGAGGAGTCTGAATTTTTAAAGTCCAAGGTTTAGGAACCCATTTATCCTTGCATATTGAAACTGACTTTTCATCTCCAACTCTCCAGATCATACCTTCTTGTAATAAATTTTTAGCCCCCTAGATTGACCTCCAAGCATATGAAGGTTGATATCCCAAACTCGATTGCAGAAAATCTTTATTCCTATAGTACTTCATTTGCATGACTTTGGAAACAAGAGAACTCAGATTCTGATTTAGTCTCCAACATTGCTTAGCTAGGAGGGCCTTATTAAAGCATTCCAGGTCTCTAAAACCCAATCCTCCAATCCGTTTTGTCTTACTTAGCATTGACCAATTAGTCCAGTGAATTTCCTTTTCCTGCTATTTATGATTCCACCAAAAATTCTAGATCATCTTAGTTATGCCTTGTAGTATACCTTTCGGAAGTTGGAATACAAACATACAATATGTAGGTATGGCCTGAACAACTGCTTTGACAAGAACCTCCTTTCCCATTTGTGACAAAAACTTAAGTTTCCAATTGCTGACCCTCCACCATACTCTATCCAATATGTAGGTAAAGGATCTTAATTTACCCCTCCCTATCATGACAGGAAGCCCCAAATAAGTCTCATAGCAGCTAACAGCTGGCACACCAGTAACACTGGTCAAATAAGTTTTTGTCTCAGTTCTAGTATTCTTGCTAAAGAATAGTGTTGTCTTATCTCTATTTGGCTTATGTCCTGATGCGACTTAATATTTACTTATCACGGTTTGCAAACACTACCACTCCTTTATTGAAGCTTTACAAAATGTCAGACTATCATCTGTAAAAAACAAATGACTTAGTCTAAAACCATCTCTTCCTATTAGAATTCTATGTAGAGCACCATTCTGTCCAACATTAATCAAAGAAATATAAGGAGAAATTGGATCCCCTTGTTTGAGTCATCTTAAAGGAAAAAACTTCTAACTTGGTATCCCATTTACTGAAACTGAATATGAGACAGATTGTAGGCACACCATAACACCACTTATCAATTTACAAGGAAAGTCCATCTTGTGCAACACAACATGAATAAAAGCCCATTCCATTCGGTCATAGGCTTCACTCATATCAAGCTTTAAAGCCATATAACCTTCCCTTCCTTTCAGCCTAGTAGACATCGAATGAAGAGTCTCATAAGCCACCAATATATTATCTGAAATAAGCCTATTAGCCACAAAAGCACTTTGATATGGACTAATCACATGAGGCAATATTGGTTTCAGCCTATTTGCAACCACTTTAAAGCATAACTTATATAACACATTGGACAAGTTGATAGGCCTATAATCTACCACCTTCAAATGATTTTTATTTTTTGGTATCAAACACAACACATTAGAATTAATATTCTCCCATGATCCATTCCCATTAAGAAGATTTATAACAACTGTACTAACCTGTTCTCCAATAATTTGCCAATATTTCTGATAAAAACATGTTGAGAAACCATTTGACCCAGGGGATTTCAAAGGGTACATTTGAAACAGTGCCTTTTTGACCTCATCACGCGTATAGTCCTTCTCCAATTCTCCTTGAAAATCAGATGGTATTCTTATGTGGAAGTCTTGCAGAACATCCTCTATACCTGTTGGATTGGAAGTTTTATAAACATTTTTGAAATGTTCCATGAAAACCTTACTGATGTCATTGTGAGTAGCATATGAACAACCCCTAGCATCTTCCACATAGCCAGAATGATTAATTTTCCTTCTTTGGTTAGCACACCAATGAAAATACCTTGTGTTACTATCCCCAACCTTTAACCAATGATGTTTGGCTATCTGCTTCCATGCAATTTCTTCCTGTTCCAAAAGCTCATTTAATTGTTTTTGAACCTGCTGCATTTCCACCACACCATGAGCATCTCCTTCTCAAAATAATGAGACAACTGTGTTGTTTTATCCTTGATGATCTTCCTCATACTGGCTCCGGTAGCTACACTCCAAAGCTTTAATTGTGCTCTACATTGATTAAAATGATTCTTGACCAGCTCAACCTAATCATTGCTCTTCTGTCCAGATTGCTATACATTAGCAACATTTTGACTACATTCTTTAGATAATACCCAACTGGCTTCAAACCTAAAAGGTCTATATTTTCTGGTATGAGTAATCTGAGGCCACAATCTTATCAGTAAAGGACAATGGTCTGAACTCCTAGCTGGTAACACACTTACCTCCACATCTTGATAAGCAACAGAGCATCTGAGTCTAAATTAATTATGAATAATGAAAACACATATAAGACATGTTCATGTAACTACATTAACGATGGTCATTAATCGAAGCCTTCACAAACATATTTCAAAAAAATATATATTGTTTTTAATTGAATAATTTTAATTATGCAAGTCAAAATTCTCAACAAATAATCTAGTTAATAATTTTCAAAAATAGAGTAAATAACATTTAAGCTAATATGTAGAAAATATTTAACGTCCTAGTTCATCATTTTCAAATATCTAGTACTCAATATTCAACGGTATAATGCATGAGAAATTTGTTATTTTTAATTGTTCAGGATATGAATAAAGAGTTTTTTTTTTTTTTTAAAAATAAAATAAAATTTTCATTCTTCGATTACTAAAGTACGTATGAATTATATAATTAGGTATAAATATGAAATGTTCTAATTAACATTTTTAAAAATTCATGTTTTTTAATATTTACTAACTTGACTTTTCATTAATATAAGAATGGATGATGTGGTATCAACATGAGCAAATGCCCTACTTCCAAATTAAGTTATATATTATTAATTTTAATTATTTAATTAAAGCTATATAATATGATAGTAATTAATTAAGACAAATAAGTGAGAAGTAATATTAATGGTGTAGCTTTTTATCGCTAATAAGTATTAATAATGATAGAATAGTTCATGATGTGGCTTTATAGCAAAGCTAGCTCATGCACTGTCAAGAAGTTGTGCCGTAGGAGCCTCAACTTCTTTGGTATACCCCGTACTACACTCCATCAAATTAATCATTCACTGATTTTGTTTTTTTTATTATTAGTTTATTTATAATTTTCAACTAATTGACAATGTCTCGATCATAATTGTCAAAGGAATCACGCAGTTGTACGAAATGAAGAAGATCCATGACCAGTACAATGAACTTCTTTCTCACATGTGTAAAGTGATATCAGAATCAAAAACTCAGCAACTTAAAGATGGTCGGGTTTATTCTGCCATTACTCGGGCTACCAAGAACGGGAGTTTCGAGTTTGTTTCTAAGATGCTTGAAACGGACCTACGATTTATAAGGTACCGTGATGGAGATAGAAGAAACATATTTATGCTTGCTGTCTTGCATCGTCAAGAAAAGATCTTTAGCATTCTATACTCCCGAGATACGATGATGAGCTACAACGCCATGAAATGTTTACAAGATGCCAAGGGAAATAACATATTACATATGGCAGGGATGTTAGAACATTCCACTCGGGTTAATCAAATCCCAGGGGCAGCTTTACAAATGCAAAGAGAGTTACAATGGTTCAAGGTCCTCCCCTCTCTCTCTCTCTCTCTCTCTCTCTCTCTCTCTCTCTCTCTCCCTCCCCATGTCGTAGGTGATAAGCTAAAAAAAGAAGTTTATAAAATGACTAGCTTGTAATCAGTAGCCTTATACAAGCTTTAGATTTGTGCAGTGTTTGGGAGTTGAACTTAATTAACAATTCCGTGTCATACTCCTAGATTGGAACACGACTTAATTAAGATTTTCTCAAGTTCTTGTTTGACTTGATCAATACCTCAAGTGAAATCGAAATAAAAATACGAAGTAGGCCCTTCCAACAAGGCTCGACCCCGAGTCTACATTAGTTTTCAGCTTCATGGTACAGATCAGAGAGAAACACCAATGCACATTGAACATCTATTACATACAGGTGCAATATTAGTCTTTTATAATTCTTCCAATTCAACGTCATCCTGTTGCGGTCCAATCTTAATCCAAATTGGGACTGCAGCCCTGTTGGCATTTCGGATCTTGAACAATATTTTAACACGTAAAAAAGCATGAAATAAAGATTGTGAGACCTTTTCTATCTTAATATTTTGATCATCAGGTCTTAGAAGGCAGAGGTTGAGGTACTGGGATATATAAGGATTAATGGTTTTATAGAATATCAATTCCAGTCTTTTTCTCTATTTTTGTACATGTCTGAAATATATATATATATATATGTGCACTTAGCACTAGATATTCAATGGAGCTCATGACGATTTAACATGAACTACGTCGATTAATCTAATTTGGAAGCATTGATTATGACCTCGTTAAATTACGGTTTCTTCTGTGTAAGGTCAGATTCTCAGTCTTTCTAATACTATAAATGCAGGAGGTAGAGAGAATTGTCCATCCCAAGGATAAGGAAACTACCAACAAGGATGGTTTAACTCCCCGACAATTGTTTACAGAGAAGCACGAGAACATGATGGAAAAGGGAGAGAAATGGATGAAGGACACAGCAAGGTCATGTACGGTGGTGGGTGCTCTCATTGTTACCATTATGTTTGCAGTGGCCTTTACCATTCCAGGAGGTAACAACCAAGATACGGGTCTGCCTATTTTTTTGAACAAAAAGTCGTTTAGGGTCTTTATGATATGCGATGCCTTATCCTTCTTTTTATCCTCAACTTCAGTCTTGATGTTTTTGGGAATCCTTACCTCACGTTATACAGAAGATGATTTTCTCGAATATTTGCCGAGACAGATGATAATAGGCCTTTCCACCCTCTTTTGCTCTATTGCGACCATGATGATAACCTTTGCCAGTGCTCTTTTAATCATCCTACACGAGCAATCAAGGATTGCAATTCCTCTCATTTGTTTGGGTGGTGTTCCAGTCACCATCTTCTTATGGATTCAGCTCCCCATTCTTAAAGATATGATCATTTCAACCTATGGGCCAAGCATCTTCGACAGGAAAATGAAACTGAAATTATAAAGCTGCAATCGGATATCATCATCACGTATATTTGTTGTATGAATTATTGGCATATCAGCCAAAACGGAATATATGTTCCCTTTTGTTGGGCCAATAAACCAATGGATGGATTTTCAAAATAGGTTTATCTTTCATGTTTTATGGTTAATGGTTTTCGACCTGTTATCATTAATTCATCAATAAATTATCCAACTATTGTGATATTTAGAAGTTTTTACATACATTGTTGATATTGTTCTATTCAATAATATTGAGAAACAAGAAAATTCTTCGTAATTTACCTTACTTCCAGTACAGTGGCTCAACCCTAATCACTTCCTAATTCATGACCTAATTACTTTCATTTAGAATTTTTCAAAATTCTTATTATTTTTTCGCTATGTGGCGTGCTACATTAGATTTTTGTTAAAGTTTCAAATGGAAGTTTGACAAAGGGACTCAGTAAAAAATTTACAAATTCGAGGATCATTAAAACTATAACATTGAAAGATAAAGAGCAAAACGATAATCTCAACTATGAATCCAAGGAATTAATGAAAATTAATAATATTGGTGAATATATTTTGTTGGTTCAACCAGGTTGTCAGTCATGAGTACTGATCACAAATCTCCCATGCATAGATATTTATAGTCAAGGAAGCTAGTAAAAATAAATAACTGAGTAGTGATCATTTTTCCTTGGCCAATGTTTTTTAACACATGTTTGGACAATTAGTATTAACAAATTGTCTTTTTTTTTTTTCCCCTCCAACAAGTCATTTTTTTATTTGCCGTTGTCAACAATCAATATTTGAAGAATGACTGCATGCAGTACTGCTGCTCAATGTAAACATCTTTAACACATTACTTGAGTTATTGAATGATTGATATATTTGGTGACTGGTGCATGATTGAGCATGGCTGCCGGAGTTCAGGGTGCATTGTTTTTCTATGAAGAATGATGCATAATGTCAGAAAAGTTCATTATAGCTGCTTAGCATTAGCTCTTCATGCTAACCCATTCAAGCACTTCAATCTTTTGTTCATTTTAAGAGTACTTTACTTGCCATGCTATAGATATGAACAAATGCTGCAAAATGAATTGGTGGGAGCGTTGTACATGTTGAATGCACCAGGATGGAGTAGTAGGGAAGATACAAGCTGCTAGGGGAGGGTTACCTAGAACTAGAATCCCTTAAAATTGTTGGGTCCCCCCATTAACACTACATCTAAATTTCTGCTGAAATATTATTTAGAACAGTAACTTGTAAATTTTAAATGTTTTGAGTGCCCAGTTAATTATATTAACCCTAATCATCGGTAGGAATTAGCCGATTAATTCCCACGAAAGACAACTAGTATGCGGCAAAGTAGTAAGAGGATTCAGTTTTACCTCTATGGATCTGGGTATTCCAGTGGGAAAGAGAGGCGTTGCTAAGCATTTGAACTTGAGTTTCCTTTTTTTCTTTTAATGTCAATCAACATCTTCCAATGAAATGATAGTTGAGAGATTATATGCTCCAAGCCAAGAACTTTCTTTCCCAATCTCATACGATTTTGAAAGCACGACTCATTTCTTCATTTTCCCCAGTAGCTCTAATTCTGGATGTATTCTAAGAAAAGTTATTGCAATATTTAATAAAAAAGACACGATTTTACATTTCTGCCTATATTATAGTGCCATGAACAACATCATGGCCCATTGCACCTCAGTAATGAAGATTCCATTCTTGATTAGACATGTTTAATCTCTCAGGAGTTAGAACTCCTGTGATTTCAATACCAAACAATATTCTGGTGATTTTCTTAAATTTTAAAACAGCTCTTAACCACAATATGAGGACCAACAATACTTTTATTTTACCATCCTTGTACTCTCAAAATGACGAAACTCGTGTCAATGGTAAAAACCTCCATCCAAACAAACACAGAGATTTGCATTTTCAGCCAAGCATTTACCATTGAAAATCGAAAAACTATAATACCCAATAGTTAAACAACCAAGATCGACCCAAACCCAGGAACCCTAACAGTAAAATCATTCATACCTTCAGTTACAGAGTGAGACTGAGAGAACAAGCGAGTTGCGAGGGAGAGGCAAGAGATAGGGAGCTGCGAGCTGGAGCCTGTGAGACAGAGAAATCCCTAAGGCAAGCGAGCTGCAAGGGAGAAGCGAGAGAGAGGGAGCAGTGAGCTAGAGCCTGTGAGATAGAGAAATCCTTCCTCTAAGGGCATTTGAGGAATCGAGGGTGAGATGAATCAAAGACGGCGAGTGAGAATGAGAAGAATCAGAACGATGGCATTCAAGGAATCGAGGAGAGGAGAGTTTCAGTTATCGGGTATTAACCGACTAGCCCGAACCGAATCATTGTGGATTTAAAGAAAAGGAAAAGAAAAATTCTTGAGAGCATCCACTATTCGGCAACAGCCACTACACACCTTACCAAAATTACCATTTTCTCCCTATAACAAAACTCACGCGTCTCTCAGATTCTTCCCATTCTTCCCAGCAAACCTCCTCTCCCCATCCCCCTCGTTCCTTCTGTCTGCACTCTCACCCCACCCCCACCCCTACCCCTACCCCCATCGTCTTGTTTATCCCCCGCCACTCGACCTCTCCCCCTGCCACCCCCGAGTCGCCCATTCTCTCCCCCACCCCTCCCTTTGCCCAGCATCTCCATTGTTGTCGAATATTCCTTTGCCCAGCACCCCCTCCGACGGGCTAAGGTATTTATTCTTATACAATGCTTTTAAAAAGGATTACATGAAATTCTAGGGTTATGTTATATGAGATTCTAGGGTTTGATTGTATAATAGCTGACGTTTAATATTCCTTTACCACCATTGTTAGAGAAATGTTTATTACATTTAGCCTCTGCCCTAGTTGCCCCTATGTCGCCCATCCTTTGCCCTAGTTGCCTCTGTTACCACCATTGTCTCTGTCTAGTGATAGATAGATAATGACTCTTTTCTCATGTTTTGGATTTTGGATTTTTCAGCTTTCAAGTATGTGCTATATTCATCTGGTTCGGTTAGAAAACCATTTCATGAAAGCTTCCATCATGTACTCAAACTCCTAAATGTCAATCTGACTTAACCTATGCTGACTTGTAGGCTTAGATGAGTTCTGGATATTCAAACTAAACTTGTTTGTATACGATGAAGAAAGTTTTTAACTTCATGTTAATAGATTGATGAAGATTATTTAATTGTATATTGCTTTCTTTAGTAATATTTGGTGTAACTGAGTCTATGAAATTCATGCATGTAAATTGACAAAGTATTTCATGAATTCTCAAGTCATTCAATTTACGGTTTTGACTCTTGTGTCAATTATTGAACTCTAAAGAGTCCAAGTTAATTGAGTTGAAATTCAATAAATGTTATTACCAAAAGAAAAGTACCATGTTGGAATGAATTGAAATTTGTTAATGGTATGGCTAGGGGTATGGTGATAAGTTGATAACTGCTGCATGATTATAAAATTGAAACCATTTTGGATTACGCCTACAATTTATTCAGCTACTGTCTAAGGTAAGAGGCAAGTTTCTCTTTCCTCAAGTTGCAAACCTAAGAAAAAAAGAAAAAAAATCAAGAAGCGAGTTGGAATGAAAGAAAGCTATGGCACATCATAGATAAGCAAGTGTCTTGCTAGGGAGGGGGAGGGGGAGGGGGGGTAATTTTATGCTTGTTTCGAGGATGCCCTCCAAAGTGCCCTCTAGTGTGTTTTGATTTTTTTGTTCTTATAATGTTAAGAAGTGCATGACACAAATTCACTAGCGGTAACTTTTTTAAACATTTAAGAAAAAAAAAACTAGGAAGCACTTTTAGTGGGCACATTTGGTGGGCACCCAAGCATTTTCCTAATTTTATCCCTTTCAGCATGCATATTTTATGTTATAACAAAGACATTCACTAAGCTCTATTACTATGTATTCAATTATGTAAATGAGACAGACTCTTATGTTTGAACTTGTCTTTGGTTTTTCAGAATTATTCATCATTGCAAAATATGTTGCTGTGGATTTAAGCCTCCTGCCTAATTCACAGTCATTTTGAGTTTCTCTGTCCATTTAACTTGTTTCAAAATTGTTTACTAAAAATAAAACAATTAACTGAAGTAACTAATAACTATTGCGGTTTTTTTAGGGAAGACAATGCTTATGGATATGTTTTATAGTGCCGCTGATGGAATTGTTAATTAAACATCGAAGAAGGTATCACTTTCATGAGGTTAGCTTTTGTTTATGTTTTCACATCACTTGGTCCAAGTATGATGATCATCATTCCTGCAGTCTATATGGTCTATTGAAGATATGGCATCTGACTATAGTATTTTTGAACACACACGGAGTAAGTTATTTTGATTTTTATTTTCTTACGTTCAAGCCATGCTTAAAATTAATGAACATATGCATAAGATATAGAAGAGCTAGGTGGAAAAAAAGTCTTTGCAGTCTAGTGTTTCTAGTTGGATAATGAATCTTCCATTTGATACAAAAGTTAAGGAATGGTTGGCTGCAGAAGAAAGATAAAAGCAAGACATACAGATGAAAAATATTCTCCCGGCTATAGCAGACAAGTTTCTCAAACTGGATTGTCACGATTGTAATACTTTTGGTTTGGTTGGATAAACTATATGTAAATAGCACGTTGTATGGAATATATCGTTATTGAATAGATCAACTGTAATGGTACTCCTCCTATGTTTTGGTCATAATGTACAAAAAGTGTATATGTAGGTCCATTAAAGTAACATTTGTAATGAAAATAGCTTGTGCACATCTCATGAATGATTTCAGTTTTGATTCCATTGCTGCTAATGGTGCAACATGAACCTAACTTCACTTGCATTCTCAAGTTGATAGTACCCATTTTAAAAAAAATATGCAATTAGTCATAGCTTGAATTTGTTTCCTTTTACCTCATAATCTTGGCACCCAATCAAAATATATTTAGTTACCCAACATAATAAAACTAGAAGAATTGGCTACATCAAGATTACAACACAGGCTGTATCTGGTTTTCGATTTCATGCAAACCGGAATAATAACAACATAATAGAGGCTGTATATGGTTTTGGAATAATATGAGAAATGAAAAATAAAAGAAAAGCAAATAAAGGGGACTACTCTTTTTAGGAAAAAATGTGAATCAATAAATTCACATACATTTTCTATGAAGTGAAATATAATAGTCTCAACACTGTGATACACTGTATTAACACTATAATAACATTGTGATAACTCTTTCTCATTCCCCTCTTAAACGATCTAGATGTTACGTCTCTTGGATGAGCAGCATGGTGAAATCTATCAACATTAAACCCACATTTAGTTACTTCAGTATTTGAAGATGATGAGAATGTAGAATCCAAGTCATTCAACTTGTGAAAAAAAGTCATTTTACACGAAATAAGATGCTTCTTATACCATTGCAGGAAAAAATCAACCTCATACACAATTACAATCAAGTTATCAACAGCTTTTTTGATAAGTAGATACCAAAGATTTCATTAAAAAGAGTTACAGGCACATTGCAAAGCCATGATAAAGAGAAATCAAATACCATCAATTGTGAAGAGCATGAGATTTGAAAGTGCTTGTCTGAAAAAATGGTTTGTCTGAAGAAATGGACACAATAAAATAAAGATAGCATGAGATTTGTAACTGCTTGTGCCAAGTTTTAAAACTTTGAAAATGAAAATAAACTCTCACTCTCTAATTTAGTTTGTTTGATTTTGCAACATTTCAAGTGATCATCAACCCTGTGCTAAGTTGTAGTATCATTAGAATCTCATCACAAGCCCTTGAGCAGCTTGCAATGATGTCTATAAATGATGCAAATTAAGTAATTTGGAGCATACCAAGAAGATGATCCTCCAAGGAACCATTCCTGTTGAGTTGCTTAACCGCAACTACTTGTGCGAGATGAAAAACAGAACGTAACTAAACATTCATATCTTCTTAGTCACAACAACAAAACGTAACCAAATATACTGAAAGCCATAATGAGGAAAATTTGGCTGAAGATAAACCATTAAAAAGAGCTTGGACTTAGAAGATTGCCATCATAACCTCATCAGAAAAGGAACACAAACATTGTAATGATGAGATTTTAATAGTCAAAATACTCAATTAATGATGTAGTTTTATATCATTAATGGCTCATTTTATGGCGCCCCCGACCCCCAAGTAAGGAAACACAGGAATCGAGACGCCGGCATGATGACAACACGGTCATGCATCCCAACCAAAGTGCCAAATGTGTGTACATGCGACAGTGTACAATAACAACGCAGCGGATAATTAAGTCTACTAAGTACCAGAATTTAAATACAATTTAAATATCAATAAAAAGGTTTAAAAATTATATAGTCATCCAAAATTAAAATACAATACAGTAAAATAAAATAACCAAGCAAGTGATCCCAGATCACTCCTCGGGCGGAGCCGTCTCCTCAGGCTCGCCCTCATCCTCCTCATCTGCATCAAAATCTGCGTTACCACAAAATGGTACCGCAGGTAAGTATAACCCAAATCACCACATAATGAAAATGCATTAATGCAACCAACATGCATGCATATGAAAAAAATATGCATTTTCCTCAAAACATCATTTTCTTCGAAAATGATAATTTTCCAACACACGCCAAAATCTCATTTGGCCCAAAAATATCCGTAAAACATTTTCCCAGAAAATGATTTACACAGAAATCCAACACACACTATTTTCCCAGAAAATAGTTCATTTATCCATTATTACCATATGTACCATGATCTCCCCTAGGGACCATCCGCACGTCCTGACTTCATAACGATGCCCAGTTTCGCGCCCAGCGCGTTCATGGCCAGACATCCTCTAGTCCCCGCCAACAGAAGGACCACGGAGTCGACACGAGACCATCTCGTCCGATCTCATTGTCGCCCAGCGACAATCCATGGGACGTTACTTAGTATATTCCGCTCCCGAGTAACCATAGGAGCTCCACTGAGATAATGCCCCATCTCGGCTTGGGGTCGTGATACACACGCACCCAAAATCCATTCTCACATGAAAACTCAGTTTTCATAAACAGTGAACATGAATGCAATACACGAAAACCCAGTTTCCTTTACAAACATGATCATGCGTGCAAAAATGCAATGTACATGAACAACACAATATCCAAACCAACAATTACTAACCCAATTAATCACACAAACAACTCCAATCACCAATCCATCCGACCCCCGTACTCCTTGGACTCAGTCCGGCATGCTCAACGAAATACAGTGAAATGAGTTAGTGCAAAAATACATTTAAATCACGAAAGTTCTTTGGAGAAATACTTACAGCGCTATATAACAATTTCTGAAGGATCACGAAGCTGCAAGAAGTGATGTCTGAGCAACGTAACAGTGCAAAATGCACTGTGGCCGTGGGTCTCAAATACCCAATTTTCAACGGAGACAAACGAAGACCCAAGAATGATAGGGTAGGGCCTAGGGATGTCTGTGAAGCTAGTGGTGGTGGTGGTTGGCCGTGGGTGGCGGTGCAATAGGCGGTTAAAGACCAAAAATACCCAAATCGAAAATGGGGTTGGTTGTGCTTCACTGGTAATGAATTGGAGCTGGGGTTGGGTCCAATGGGTTGCTAAGAGGTCGAGGATGATGTGGTGAGAAGATGGTGGCCAATGGTGGTGTGACGGCGGCGAGCGAGCACAAGAGGTGCTGCGGCTTCAATGGGCTCGTGGTGGCTAACAGCGTCGCGTGGGGGAGCTGGGGAGCCGGGCAGTGTCGACCACCGCCGGCGCATGGCGGCGGGCTGGGGAGGAGAAGGATCGGACGGAGAGAGAGGGAGGGGACTGGGTCGAGTGGGAAGGAGAACCAGAAAAGAAAGAAAAGAAAGGAAGAAAAAGAAAAAGGAAGAAAAGAAAGAGGAAAAAGAAAAAAGTAGGGAAAGAAATGAGGTCCAATCCTCACATATTGGGTTACAAAAATGATCCAACAGAAACGATTTCAAAACCATAAGTTAAATAAAATAATTTAAACGTAATGGTAAAGTAAAATTAAAATAATTAAATCCTACAGTAATTAATTGAGAAAAAAGAGATTTTAAACGCATAACAATAATTAATATTTAAGGAACACTTCAAAATAATTTTCACAAAATTCAAAAATCATAAAATAAACCCACTAAAAATCCAAAAATTTTAAAATAAGAGAATAAATTTTTGAATCCATAAAAATAATTCCTTCAATAAAAATACACTAAAATACGGGGTGTTACACATTTGCTTTTTATTTTTGAGTATTATTTATGGACCCCATCATGCGGCTACCCCCTGTGTCATTTATATGCTAGTGGTTCTTCATTTTCTTGGTAAGCATTAGACTCAATACGTTGATTGTAAGAGAATTCAGAATGTACCCCTTGATTATAAAAAAGACAATAGCATCTACTCAATAGGAACTGAAAATGGTCACATTTAAAGGGGAAAATGATATGAGAATGGACTAGAGTCCATTTTCTCGATTAAAGAAAACCAAGCATTACATACCTCGAGATTTCTGGTTGTCCCCTTAATCATTCTTGCATTCATCAACATAATCATGTCATTTTTTAGGGAAAGCATATCTGGACATACATGCAAGCAGAGCATATAACACTCAATTACAACAGAAATGGAATTAAAGTTGAGTAGAGAGAAAAGGAAGTCATTTTACACAAATATTCACACTATCAATGCAGCAATGAGGTCAGACTGGTATGCGACAATTATTTCAGATAAAATTCTAAACCCAAAACCATACATACTACTAAAGATTCAGTGAGCATTCTTTGATTGGTATGCGACAAGAATGCTACAAGATAAGGCAATTTTCTCCCACCCAAAACCTCCCACAACTTTAATGCAACCTTTTGAGTTTTAATATCCCCAAATTAGTCAGGAAAGACCTCCATTGATGCAAAAAAATTATAGTTATTTCTTTATAAATTAAAAGAAAAAATCGTACACTGCTTATTTCTTAAGCATCATTGTTATCATAATGTTCTCATACTTTCCTAATATTGTTCAGTATCTTATATGTTTGTGTCTTTTAATTTAATACCTGCTATTTCTTGATTTAAACTAATTCCCAACTAAGCAAGATGAAATAGTGCATTGTTTGTCATTTCTAAATTTTCTAGTTTTTAAAACAGTAACATCAGTGCACTCTTTGGGACTTGGATGCTCCAAGCCAAACAAATCGAGGCAAGCAGTACTTTTCCAATGCACACAAAGGAAGGCAACAAGCAATATACGTATTTAGTAATGCTATAAAGAGTATTGCAAACTAAAGTTTCTCTCTAGTAGAAGAAAAAAATGAGGTAAAAAACTTTATGAAAGCAAAGGTCATCAAAAGCAGAAAACAAAGTTTTTTCTCCATGCCCAAAGTCTTTTGAAACCCATCTCACAAAACCCAAAATTCACCTCTCTCAGTAAACAAGAAGAATGTAATCATATGGAAGGAAAAATGGTACAACATTTACCTATGAAGCTGAGCAGGGGCGGCGGTGACGGTGAAACAGAGTTGTTCGAAACTTGTCACTAGGCAGATCCGTTCATTCGGCTCGTGGGGAGTGATGGCGCTGGGCAGGCGGAGGAGTGTCACAAGGTGGCGCTGAATAGAGAGACGCAGTCATGAGGTGGTGTTGGGAAGAGGAAGGCAATGCGGGTTCATAGTGAGAGAGGGTGGGTTTCGCGAGATTCAAATATGGTTTGCTCCGTTCAATGAGCTCGCGGGGAGGGCGAGGCTGGGCAGACGGAGGAGAGTAGCTCGGTGGTGCTGAAGAGAGACACGACTTAGCTGGGGAGGAGTTGGGTAAAGGATGCTGAAGCGAGTTGCTGTCGAGGGTGGAGGGTTTCGCGGGACAAATTCGAATGGAGATGAAAATTCAAAACTGACATTGCACGTTTTGGTTTAGCAGCCACGTAGGGTGTGCAATGTGTGCACTACTACAGTGGCTGCTCCCTAGAAGAACTCGGATTTAAATCAAAACTTTTTCGTTTTTGAACCATTTCGTTTCGGGTCGAATAATTGGGAATTTCGGGCCGGGTTAACGAGCTAAATGTGCAACCTTATTAATTTAAGATTTGTACATCCCGTACGACCCATTGGATAAAAGTAAAAATAAACTTTTTCGACTGGGTTCCATTTTTTTTCAAATTGTCATTGTGGGACTTGCAGGGCCTTGTTTGTTTTCAGGTAATTTTTCAACTCATCTCATTTTATCTTATTTAATTATTATTACTTTTTTAAATCTCAAAACAAAAATAATATTAAAAAATATATTCTAACAATATTTTATTTAATTTTTTAATTCTAATCTCAACTCATCTGATCTCATCTACAAAAACAAACGAGGGTCAGATCTGTATGTAGCATTGCTCTTAATCTATTAGAGTGTTTTTTTTTTGGTATCATGGCATGAATGAGGTATTTTCTTATATTTATTTTATAACTTCTTCGAAAACTTACAAAGAATTTGTATTTGAAAGCCATCAAAATTATCAAAACGCATCGATATGAAACATGTTTTACCGGTAAGATTATGTCGCTGTAGCGACGACAATAATGTAGCTGGAAAAATTGTGATTTTTACCCATTCTCAATTATTTATTTGCGGCGACAAAAGATAGCGATGAAAAGTCATATTTATTGTGCTTTTATCTGTCGTAGGAAGGAAAAAAAAAATCTACAGTAAAAAGCACCTTTTGCCTTTAAATATTTAGTTGCAATACATTTAGCCGTAAATATCACTTTTTCTTGTAGTAGTGATGAACTGAAACCTAATTAACAGAATTGCCTCGAGTCAACCTGCATTTTATTAACTAAATTTAGAAGGTGAAACTTAAGAGCTCTTCACTTTTTCTAATTTGAACATTTAATAAAGGGTAGGGATAGGGTTACTACCTACTATCCACCCATCTACTATCAAGTTCATTTCAATTTTTTTTTATCATTTTCTTTTAAATATTTTTTTAACATCCTTAATCACTAAAAAAAATTAAAAAAATATATAACTTTACTAATACTCACTTCCTTAATCATTAAGTAAAATAAAAAAATTTAAAAATCAAATACAAAAAAAGTAGTAGATGGATAATAATAAGGTAGTAACCCTATTATTATTTAGGGCTGAAAAACCGACCTATCGGTTCGATTTTGGGTCCAAACCGAAACCGACAGATAGGCTTATTTAGAGAGGGCAAACCAGCCGAAACCGATCGTGTATGGGGGGTAAGTTCCGAACCTCTTCAAGTGGCAAGCGTATATCTTACCACAATAATTACACTTGGCCTTAAGATCATCTATGGAATAACCCTCAACTTTTGTAAAATGGTCTTAAACAATTGACGGATCATTCCCTTTCCGTTTCTTAGGAAGTGGACAATTCCTACTATTAGGGGCACTTGAAGCCGGAGGTTTTGGTATTTGGGAGTTCGAATCAAGATTAATTGGACTTGACGAAGAATCCATCTAACATGTAAAACCAAGAAAGAATAAAAAAATTAACACAATTGTCAATTACATAGCAGCTAGTTTGCAATGTGGCAAACATCACAAATCTAAGATTCTAATCTACATTTTATTTTAAGAGTCAAAAATAAATTTATAACAAAATTGTCAATCAATAAAACTATCAATAAATTTATAACACAACTGTTAATAAATTTATAACAACGTTCATCACCAATGTTCATCACCGATTCAATCATCAACATAGTGTTCAATCATCAATGTTCATCACCGATTCACTATTTCACCATCCCAAACCAGAAAACCCAAACCAGAAAACACAATCCCTAACTCTAGACCCAAATACCACAAGGCACAACGACATAATCTCTGCCCTCTGGTCCTCTTAGGCTCTTATTAAAAAATAAATTTCAACAAAATCACTTATCAGACTCATCAGTCGATACTCATCACTAAATTTAAAACAAAATTTCAGAATTTTCATCCTTCAAATTTCAAAATCATACCTAAAAAACAGGTTGGAGGCTGTGCCGTTTGCCAGAGGAACGTGGAGCAATGGAGGCTGTGCCGCTGTTGGACCACTGGTGAGTGGCGAAATGTGAACTGCTGGACCACTGGGCACTAGTGAGTGGCTAGAGTGGACGACGCTAAGGACATACGTCTTATTGAGTGAGGGCTCAAAATCAAATGAGAAGATAAGAGGAAGGGGGAATCTTCGGGATAATAAGCCCTAGTAGAAACGGCATCATTTGGCTTATGCCAAACGACGCCGTTCTCTTTATTTTTTTTTTTCTAAACTTAAGATGCAAACGACGGCGTTTCACTTATTTAAATGAAACGGCATAGTTTAATGAAGGTATATATTTAAAAAAATAAAACGTATATGACGTCGACCGGTTTATCGATTTTTGGCTGGTTTAAACTAGAACTGAATCGGCTTACGCCGGTTTTGATAATTTACCACTAATGGCCAACCAATTTTGGCCGGTTCTGAGCTCCAACAACCGGTCTAAGTCGGTTCCAATCGGTTGGTCGATTTTTTGTACAGTCCTATGACATTATTCTTTAATGAATTGTTTTGCGATCTAAACTCTGATTCCTGAACATAAGCTAGGATTTTTAATTATGTGGCGCTGGAGATGAGAGACAAGGAACAATATATACTATAAAAAAATCTACACAACCTCCTACTATCACACAATCTCCACACACCACACTTTTTTTATTTTTTATTATTTTTTTATTTTATCAAATATTTGATATATGATTGAATTAGTTAAAAAAGAATAAACTCAAAAAAAAAAATTTAAAAAATATTAATAAATTTTAAAAAAGTAGTGTGTGGAGATTGGAGAGGTTATGTAGTATTGCTCATATATTATATCCAAGAAGTGTTATGCTGATGTCTCGGCAATCTATTCGATGCAGGTGTTTATACCAAATCCTAGGTGATCCAAGGTGCACTCATTATTATCCATAAACACTACTGTGCAGAACATGAGAAATTCCGTATCCTTGAGAAGACCATTAGACCAATATCATGACGATGATTATTCTTAAATTTCAAATTAATACTATTTGAGACAAATCTCAGCTGTGATTTCAACAGCCACTTGCGAAGAGAGAAACAACTTCAGGTGATTTCAACAGGGCGGGTGTGAAATATTAAATAGTAATGAATAGTAATGATAAAATATTAAATAGTAGTGAAGTGATCTCACTTTAGCTCTAAGTTATGTGTCCCTTCAACTCCAACTCAGATCACTCCACTATCTAAACATAGTGTTTAACTCACGAGAAATGGTAGTTTCAGTCGCGAGTGTGCAAGGTTTGTGCAATTATTCTGAAAAATCGAATAAATACGGGACCTACATGAAAAAATAATAATTTTTTAATAGTGAATCACATTCTTTTTCAAATCAACTACACGGTACTTGCGCACTTCACGACTGCATATAACATTACTCTTAACTCGGTATGACCATCCACTTCAAATTTTGAAACTTAAACATAAATCTACCACTAAGCAAATTTACCATCCATCTTCTAATCCCATGTGATGCCAATCTCTTCACTCTCTTTAAAAATATATACATCCTGACCATATATCGTTTCTCACCAGACATCCATCTCCAAGTGTGTCCCTCAATTCCCCTACCATAAAAGCTGCTCTACCTCTTTTCAAAAAAAAAAAAAAAAACACATTTAATTTCTTTCTTTCTGTCACTCCATTACCCTAGCATCATGAATCCCATTTGTCTCCAATCATTTTTTTTTAAAAAAAGCAATCTATATTCTCTCAACCAACTCATTTCTTATTTCAAATTCACCTTTTGTTTAGTCCGGTGAGCCATTTTATATTTGAAGTGCTAGGCTCATTTTCGATATTGGTCTTGTTCGTTGACCAAGGCCCACATTTGGTCAATTTTTGGTCCTGATCTTTTGCATATTGATTACCCTTTAAAGGCTTAGGCCATCATTATCGGCTCAAGCTTAGCCCATATTATTATTAAAAGGATGAAGATAGTGAGATAGTTTAAAGCTTAGCTAGGATCTCTTCTAAGTGGGAGAGTGCCTTCCCTTTCTCTGAGAGAAAGCGTGGGGTTCCAGTGCCTTTGTTGTTTTCAACAAAGGTTTTAGTCTCACCTTGGTGAGTTTTTTTCTATGACAGTGGTGTTGGGTAGCTAGACGAAATGGAGGCGGAGGAACTGGCATCACGATGGGAAAGGCTTCATCTCTCCAAGGAAGAAAGTGCTTGCTTCCATGTCCAGCAGAAGAGCATCCGCGATGACATAAGAAGAGGAAAGTACTGTATTGTTGGGAAAGCTTTGATGGAGAAGGGAGTGAATAGTGAAGGATTCAGAATAACAATGTCTCAAATATGGAGACTGGACGGGTGGGTGACGTTTAAGGAACTTGGTGATCAATGCTTCTTGATCGAGTTTCAGAAGATAGAAGACAAAGAAAAGGTACTGAGTGGACGTCCATGGTTCTTTGACAGACACCTCCTCACCATGATGGAGGTGGATGAGAAGGAATCCATAGATGGGTTGAAGTTCTGTTTTGAGCCATTCTGGATACAGCTACACAACCTCCCACTATCAGTCATGACAGAAGATTTCAGTGAGCAGTTTGCAGAAGCTATAGGCCCAATTAGAGTAGAAGCAGAGGCAGATGGACGTGCATGGGGCAGATGCCTAAGAGTAAGGGTGGTTGTGGACCTTAACAGACCTCTACTTCGAGGGAAATGGCTAAGGCTGGATGACAAACAACACTGGATCTCATTCAAATACGAGAGGCTGCAAAACTTTTACTTTCAGTGTGGTATTCTTAGTCACAAAGGCAAAGGTTGCTTGACTGCTCGTAATGCTTAGCAAGGAGAGACTTTGCCCCCAGCTCAGTTTGGTCCATGGCTCCGAGGACAGCCTAGGAACACAAACATTTTCGATAGCCGTAGATACGACGGATCAAAGGGCGGAAACAACCAACAGACGGGGCAGAAAGGGGGAGAGGGTACTATTGTCCAAGATATATTTGTGCCTCGTACATCAGAAGCCTTCACGGAAAAGGTGGTAGGTGAAAAGGAGAAGGTGTCAACAAGAAAGAAGGAAGAAGGGTCTCAGACAGGCACCAATCAGTCACATACAGATGGGAAAGGAGGAGAAGGTGCTGCTGAGGATCCATGCATCGGGATCTTGGCTGGAAGCCAGGGTGTAAGTCAACTGTCTGACCCAATAAAGGTTACCTTTGGTCAGAAGGATGCTAGGTTCTTAGAACCTGGTGGCCCTCAGGAGATATAGGTTTCTCACGTGGGGGAGGCTTCTGCAGTTAACCTAATGTCGGGGACATATAGCCTCCATGAGTCTATGAAGGAAGTAGGGGTGGAAAGGGGTACAAAGGAAATTTCTAAAATAGGCAGCATGGCTGCATCCACTATTGGTGTATGTCTGTTTAATCAAAATGATGACAAAAAGATGGCTTTGGATCAAATGCCTGGTTAAGACACTTTCATGCCAATGGCAAAGGTTGAGGGTATGAGGACTATGAGGAAATGGAAAAGGAAAGCCCGGGAGAGTGAGACCAATACAAAAGGCAATAGTAATACAAGCCTAGCTGATGGTTCTGCATGCAATGCAAGGAACTTGTATGCGAGGGGGTACAAAAGAGTCTCAACCTTTCAGGAGTCTAGTTCAAAAAAGACAAGGAGATGCCTCAATACAACAGATTTTCCCATGACTAAGGCAGAGGCTGGCTTTCAGCCCTGCCATGATCAATGAGCATATTAGTGTGGAACTGCCGAGGGCTTGGGAACCCTCGGACGGTTAAGGTCCTTAGGAATCTGACTAAGGAAAAGTTTCCCAATTTGGTTTTCCTAGTGGAAACTAAATGCAGAAGAAATAAAATGGAGGCAATTAGGAGGTTGCTGCAAATGGATGGGTGTTTTACTGTGGACTGTATGGGATTTAGTGGAGGGATTGCCCTTCTCTGGAAAGATGAGTGGAGGGTTAACATCATTAATTATACTAAATGGCACATTAGTGCTCTGATCCAGGAGATAAAGGATGGGCCTACATGGCAATTCACGGGGTTCTATGGACACCCTGATACATGGAAGAGAGGCAGTAGTTGGCATTTGCTGAAGATGCTCAAACCCACCAACTCCTTAGCATGGCTATGTGATGGGGACTTTAATGAGATCCTTCATCAGAGTGAAAAGATTGGTGGAGCAACCAGACCTTATAAACAGATTGAGGACTTTAGACAAGCTGTGGAAGCTTGTGGTCTAAATGATATACACTCTCATGGGCAAAGGTTTACTTGGTCGAATAATAGATGTGGGAATGATTTTACTAAAGAAAAAATTGATAGAGCCTTTGGAAATAAAGAATGGAATGAGTTATATGGTCATGGGGCTTGTAATGCACTTCCTGCAATTAGATCTGATCACTCTCCTTTGTCAATTAGTCTGCACAACACCACTCAGGGAAGGATGAAAAGGAGATGGTGCTTTAGATATGAGATGGCATGGGAAATAAAGGAAGAATGTCAGAAGGTGGTGAGAGAGGCATGGCAAAATGCTAGTATAACAGATGGTCAGGCCAAATCCTTAAGGACACAGCTTGAATGCTGCCAAAAGGGTCTCACGACCTGGAGGCAAAAGCTTAAGCAACAAGAGGACCAGATCATTAAAAATGGGACACAATTTATTGGGCATCTTCAGAATGTTGGTACTGGTGAGCACTTGACAGCTATGAAACAAACCCAAGAGGAGGTGGTTTCTGCCATTATAGCAAATGATATCAAGTGGAAACAAAGGGCAAAG
This sequence comes from Juglans regia, assembly GCF_001411555.2. NCBI lineage: Eukaryota > Viridiplantae > Streptophyta > Magnoliopsida > Fagales > Juglandaceae > Juglans > Juglans regia. The sequence continues at coordinate 3,314,563 of NC_049905.1, forward strand.
CAACACTGGCTTAAACATGGGGACAGAAACACCCAGTTTTTTCACATGCAAGCAAGCCAGAGAAGGAAGACCAATGCAGTTAAAAGCATAGAAGATCCTCAAGGAAGGTGTGTCACTGACCAGTTAGCAATTGGAGAGGTATTCACAACCTTCTTCTCCTCTCTTTTCACTACTTCCAATCTCAGTTCTATTGTCCAATGTCTGCTTGCAATGGACACCAAATTAGACAGTGTTAAGAAGGCTTGGCTCTTAAACCCTTTTACTAGGGAGGAGATCACTGCAGCTATTTTTCAAATGAATCCCTTGGGGTCTCCAGGCCCTGATGGGTTCCCTGCCCAATTCTACCAAAAGAACTGGGAGGTAGTGGGGGATCAAGTCTGTAATTTTGCTCTTGGCTTCCTTAATCATGGGGGCACCCTCAATGAGGTTAATGACACTTTTATTACTCTCATACCCAAAGTTCAGAACCCCAAAAGAGTAGTGGATTACAGACCAATAAGCCTTTGTAATGTCTTATACAAGGTTGTGTCTAAAACCATGGAAAATAGACTTAAGCACATACTGGCACAGATTATTGCCCCCAATCAGAGTGCCTTTGTCCCTGGAAGGCTCATATCTGATAACACCTTGATTGCTTATGAGGTCCTTCACTCTATGAACTCTAGAATGAAAGGGAAGAAAGGTTTTATGGCTCTAAAACTGGACATGAGCAAGGCCTATGACTGGGTAGAGTGGAGATTCATTGAAGCCATCATGGTTAAAATGGATTTTCCTGCTCATTGGATCCACATCATTCAAGCTTGTCTCACTTCCGTCTCTTACTCTATACTTCTTAATGGAGATCCTCAAAAAAAGTTTGCACCTTCGAGAGGCCTAAGACAAGGTGATCCCATGTCACCCTACTTATTTATACTATGTGCAGAAGCCCTCTCTTCCCTCCTCAAACATGCTGAGACATGTGGCAGTATAACTCCTGTGACAATTGGTAGAGGTCCTATTAAAGTAAACCATCTCTTCTTTGCTGATGATAGCCTACTGTTCTGCCAAGCCAAGCATGAGGAAATTAATTGTGTTCTTAACATCCTTAAGTTATATGAGAAAGGATCAGGTCAGGTTCTTGACAAGGATAAGTCTGCCATTTACTTCAGCAAGAATATTGCCTTGATGACCCAACAGCTGATCATGCACCTTGCATGTGTCCAATCCACCTCTTGCTTTGAGAAATACCTGGGCTTACCTTCATTGGTGGGTAGAAAGAAGATAGCATCCTTCCACTCTTTAGTTGATAGAACCTGGTCTCGGGTCACTAATTGGAGGACCAAATTTCTCTCTGCAGTAGGAAAGGAGATACTGCTCAAAGCTGTGCTCCAAGCTATCCCCACCTATTCAATGGGGATGTTCCTTCTACCAGCCTCTATTTCAAGGAAATTAAACCAGATACTAAGGAAGTTTTGGTGGGGTTTCAATTAAGATTTTTCAAAAATTCAGTGGGTCAACTGGGAGAAGCTTAGTGGCAGGAAGGATATGGGAGGGCTTGGGTTTCGAGACCTGAGATGCTTCAATATTGCTCTACTATCCAAACAGGGATGGAGGATCCTCCAAAATCCTACATCTCTAGTGGCACAAATTTTAAAGCAGAAGTATTTCAACAATGGAAATTTGCTTGATGCTAAGCTGGGAGGTGGGCCATCTTTTGCATGGAGAGGAATACATGCTGGAATAAGTTTGTTAAAAAAAGGCCTCATTTGGAGGGTTGGAAATGGACAAAAGATTAACATCTGGCAAGATAGATGGGTACCATCTCTACCTACACAAAAGATCTTGACCCCTCGAGAAGCTGATTGCTGGTGTGAAAAAGTCAGTGACATCATTGATCCTCAACAGAAGAGATGGCAGGAACCTATCCTATCTGAACTTTTCACTAACCAGGAAATAGAGGGCATAAAGGCAATTCCCATCAGCTTAGGAGATAGAGAAGACAAACTCACCGGGCAGTTTTCTCCTAATGGCAACTACACAGTTAAAAGTGGATACTATCTTGGCAATGAATTGGAGAGAGAGCAAGGAGGAGAACCTTCTAGCAGAGTTGAGAACTGCCAAGTGTGGAGGTCCATTTGGAAGCTCAAGGTTCCTCCTGCCACCAAAATGTTTATCTGGAGGGCATGCAGTGAAGCCTTGCCCACTATGGCTAACCTGAAAAGAAGAAAGGTGGTAAAGGATAGCATTTGTTTGATATGCAAAAGGGAATCTGAAACCTCTGGCCATGCTTTATGGGGATGCAGCAGTGCCCAAGATGTTTGGTGTCAAGGCCCAAAGAAAGTGCAAAAATTTTCTTTTCACAGTGACTTGGTTTTTAATATCTGGGCAGAATTGATTGGCAAGCTTGAACCAGGGGATTTAAATGAGGTGGCTGCTACAATGAGAGTGATATGGGCGAGAAGAAATGATGTCTTACATGGGAAAGTTTTTAAACACCCTCAAGAAGTCATTGGCCAGGCCAGGGCAGAATTGTCTCTGCATGAAGAGGCTTTCCAAAAGGAGGTTGATGCTAACTATGAGAACATGACAAGAGTTCACAGATGGACAAAGCCTGCAGTAGGTGGTTTTAAAGTGAATTGGGATGCAGCTGTGCAATCGAGGCTAGGAAGGATTGGCATTGGTGTCCTAATCAGAGATCATCAAGGGCTGGTGATAGGTGCACTTCGTGCTAACAGACCTTTGAGAGGCAGTGCCTTTGATGCTGAAGCATATGGGCTTGTTTTGGCATGTGTTTTTTGTAAGGAAATTGGAATAAGGCAATTCTGTTTGGAGGGAGATTCAAAACAGGTCGTGGACCAAGTGATCCAAGGTTGTCCTAACTGGAGCTTAGGTGGTTGCCTCATATCAGATGCCAAAGCTGTTCTAATCCCAACTGCTGATTGGTCTATCTCTCATGTATATCGGGAGGCTAACATGGCAGCTCACAAGCTTGCCCAAGCGGCCCTTGAATGCACTGAAGATCTTTATGACATCGAAATATGCCCCCCTTGTATCCTTCAGATGGTTACTGAGGAAATGAGGCATTGATCTTGTCTTTTCCTTTGTAATACTGGTTCATCTTGTATGTGGTTGGTTTGATTAATGAGATCAGTTTATTATAAAAAAAAAAAAAAAAGCTTAGCTAGCCTATCATTAAACTTCCCACGTTCTCCATCTCTCTCAGACGAGCCTTCAAAGCATGCGCGTTTTGTAGTGATCTGTAACCGTTACCATTTTTATATATCTCTTTATGCAATTCTCTCGTCGCAACAATCAACTTTCTCCAAGATTTGTATTCTTGACCATCATCATAACCAAGCTACCAGCACCCTCACAGCCTCCCCTCAACGCCCTGTTGCACATAACAACAACTTCCAAGCCACATAGCTAGCAGCTGGCATGGACGTCCGCCCAGCAAGCATGCATCAAGCCACTGCAAAGGACGCCTAACGTACAGTGAGTCCGCAGCAACCATGGAGAACCACTCTCTGTGAACCACCCCTAATCGTTTCCTTCCTCGGCCACAGATAACGCTGATCACCACCTTCACGATAGCAACACCACGTCCAAACCAAGAGCCTCTGTTTTTCAATACAAAAACAGTCATGCCACCCTTAAAAATACCAACTTTTGGGATAAATACCCTCACGAGAGTGTCACCATATTGTCAAAATTCTGCTTTCTTTATTTCTTAACAGTGGTATCAGAGTGTACAAGTCATGTCAGAGGGAATTTTTCACAGTTGAACTATTATATTTACATAGTACACATTTATTTTTTTTACATTCTTCTTGTTGATTAATTTTTAAGGTTTATTATTCGTGGCACCAAAGAAAAATATTGATTCCTTAGGGATAGAAAAATTAAATGGAAGAAATTTTCAGACCTAGAAAAGGCATATAACTTTTCTTCTAACTCATAAAAAGACCATATATACATTAATAACACTAAAGTCATGAGAAGAAATTGTAGAAAATGATGAAAGTTAAAGTGGGAGTAACGTTTCAAATAAAGATAAATGGATAGAACACAATGCATGGACAAAAGCTTTAATTTTGCATTGCATGAGTGATCATATTATTCCTTTATTTGAAGATTATGAAACTGCTAAGAAAGTTATGGATGCAGTTGAAGTAAAGTATGGTTTAAGGTCGGATACTTATATACAGTTATTATTGGATAACTATAACCGGACTTGTATGAAATAGAATGATGATATTGGCGATCATGTACTTCAAATGGAGTTAATTGAAAAAGAATTACATGATACTGGTCATCCTCTCACTGATAAAATGCAAGTTACAACTATAGTAAATAGTCTTCCTTTATTTTGGGATCACATTGTTACTTCTTTAACATACAGTAAAAATGAAGTAACAATGATATCGCTTCCAGTACTTTTAGTACTTGAATGAGAAAGGATGAAAGGAAGGAATAAAGATAGTGAATCATCCAATTTATTGATGGCTTAGGACAGTACTTTTAGTACTTGAATGAGAAAGGATGAAAGAAATGAATAAAGATAGTGAATCATCCAATTTATTGATGGCTCAGGATAAGCGTTCTACATAGAACAAGATAAAACCAAAATAGTTTAAGAAAAAGAAATGGTTAAAAAGGAAACAGAATAAACTATTTTCTGGAAACTGTTTTAAGTGTGGAAAGAAGGGTCATTACAAATCACAATATCTTAATAAAGGAAAAACACAAGAAGGCAAGGAAATTATAATGACAGTGTCATAAGTAATGTTAGTGGAACCAATGTCAGATTTATGGTCGGTTTACTCTGCAGCAACAAGACATATATGCATAAACAAAGATATGTTTGTCAAACTTAAAAATAAACAAACATGAGTGCACAGAGTGTATATGAGCAACAATACATACTGCGATGTCTTGGGGCAAGGTACATGTAAATTCAAAGTGAATGGTTCTGTTATTTTACTTAGTGATGTTTTATATGTACCTAGTATTCGTATGAATTTAGTATCAGTGCCTGTACTAGATCAGAAAGGCTACACAGTTAATTTTAAGTCTGGAACCTTTGTAATGAGTAAGAGTAATGTGTCAGCGAAAGGCATGAAAGATCACAATATGTATGTACTGAATATTGATAAAGTACCTATTTCTGATTATTTGAATGTGTTCGCAGATTGTGCATATTTATGGCATTTAAGATTAAGCCATATAAATAAAAATAAGATTACCAGAATGTGTGAAAGTAGATTAATACTACAAATAAACTCAGATAATTTTGATATATGTGAACTATGTATCAAAGCTAAAATGAGTAGTAAATCTTTTTCAAAAAGTTGGAAATCTACGGATTTACTAAAAATTATACACTCTGATATTTGTGGACCTTTTAAAACAAAAACACATAGAGGAATGAAGTACTTTATTACTTTCATTGATGATTATTCAAGATATGGACATATTTACTTACTCAAACATAAATTTGAGGCAATTGAGAAATTAAAAAAATTTAAATTAGAAGTAGAAACCCAGTTGGGTAGTCCCATTAAAAGTTTGAATAGTGATAGAGGAGGAGAATTTGAAACTTTAGATAATTTCTACAAATTGAATGGTATAAGACATATTTATACTGTGTCATACAAATCTCAATAGAAAGGCATTGCAGAAAGGAGATATAGAACTCTATTGGATATGGTGCGATCGATGATGGCATATGCTAATCTACCAATACATTTTTGGGATGAAACATTACCGACTGCTATATGTATATTGAATAGAGTTGAAACTAAAATAAAACCTCTTACACCTTACGAGTTATGGACGAGACATAAACCAGACTTAAGTAAATTCAAAGTGTGAGGTTGTAAGGCACAAGTAATTATCCCAAGGCCACTAAGGGATAAATTAAAAAGTAAAACCTAGGAATGCAGGTTTATTGGGTATGAAGAAAACGAAAGTGGTTACAGATTTTATCATTCTAAAAGAGGATTGATAGAAAGTAGAGATACCGTTTTCTTGAAAAAAACAAACTTTATTACTCCTGTTGATCAGATAGATTTATTAAATAATTTAGAGAATCAACAGATCTCCACAGACTCTGACAATAAAAATTTTGATATTATTCAAATCCAGAATAACAAAAATAAAAGAAAATGAGATAAAAATCAATATTCAAGTATTGATGTTGGAGACAATGGGAGTAAAAGATGTAGAAGACCATCAATATTATTTCAAGATCATTATACACTAAATACCAGTTTGAAAAATTTAGATAATGATCCTGAAAATTTTTCTGAGGCAGTCAATAGTATTGATTCAGATAAATGGCTTGAGGCCATGAAAGATGAAATAGAGTCAATAAACAAAAACAATGTTTGGGAGTTAACAGCTATTTCAAAAGATAGAAAAGCTATTAGTTGTAAATGGGTTCTCAGATGAAAATTTGAAGTTGATGGTAGTTTGGAAAGGTACAAAGCAAGGTTAGTGGCAAGGGATATACTCAACAACCAGGTGTAGACTTTGTGGATACATATTCACCTGTGGTGAAGTTCACATCTGTAAGGATCATCTTATCCGTTGTTGCCAGGATGAATTTGGAATTACATAAGTTAGATGTAAAAATAACTTTTCTCAATGGTGAATTAAAAGAGAATATCTTTATGATTCAATCAGAAGGATTCCAAATTAAAGGACATGAAGAGAAAGTTTACAGGTTGAGGAAGTCAATGTATGGACTTAAGCAATCTTCAAGACAATGATAATTGAAATTTCACCAAGCCATTTTGAAAATGGGATATAAAATGAGTTTACTAGATCATTGTGTATACATATAGAAAAATGATAATAAATTAACATTATTATCATTGTATGTTGATGATATATTACTGACAAGTAATTGTCTAGATCTGATGCATGAAACAAAAGAATTCTTGAAATCTAAATTTGAAATGAAAGACATGGGTGAAGCCGTCTATGTTCTTGGTATAAAATTTCTATAGATAGAAATTCAAATCTATTGTATTTAGATCAAGAAATATATCTAGAAAAAGTGCTTAAAATATTTGGTATGGAAAATTGTAAATCTTTAAGTACGCCTGTTTGCAAAGATTATACTTTAAATAAAAGTATGGGCCTAAAAGATGATGATGAAATAAGTGAAATGCTTAAAGTTCCCTGTGCTCAAGCTGTGGGAAGCCTCATGTATGCAATGACAAGTACCAGACCAAATATTTGTCATGCAATAGGATTTGTAAGCAGATTTCAATCCAATCCAGGTAAAGAGCATTGGCAAGCAGTGAAGCGTATATTAAGATATTTACAAGGTACTAAAAATTTGAAATTGTGTTTCGAAAACTGTGATCTAGAATTAATTGACTATAGTGATGCTGATTTTGGAAGTCATGTAGATGATAGAAAATCTATAACTGGATACATATTTTTATTTGGTGGAACAACAGTTTCTTGGTTAAGTAAGAAATATGGCTGTATTGCTAAATCTACTATAGAAGTAGAGTATATTGCTTGTAGTACTACAGTGAGTAATGCGGTGTGGATAAAACTCTTTGTTGTAAGCTTGAATTTGGGTACATCCACGGAACTAATCAATGTGTTTTGTAATAATCAGTCTGCCATTTTATTGATAAAAAGTGGAACACAGAGTTCCAAGAAAAAACACATTGATGTGCATTATCACTATATTTTAGATATAGTGGAAAGAAGTGAGGTCAATGTTAATTTTATTTCCTCGACCGAAATGATAGCAGACCCTTTGACCAAAGGCTTATCTCTGGAGAAATTCAGAGAACATGTGACCAGAATGGGATTGAGAGAAACCTAGGTGAAGCAATCTCATAGTCGACATGCATAACTCAACAAATTCTGAGGACGCCTAGAAAATTGGAGTTATGGTGATATCCAAATAAAAATTTTGGTCATTTGTAAAATCACTGATAAAGTGATCAAGAAAAACCTCAGGAATGACCTTAGGGAGAGTACTTGATGAAATTTCAGTACAGGTTGATTAACCAAATAAAAGGTTAATCACGGTAAAGTCATTGATAAGATGATTAAGGAAATATTCAGGTGAGTAAGTACCTGACGAAAATTCAATGTCATTCACTAAAATTTTAGTGAAATGTGATTTGATTACCAAAGTAAACGGTTAATCATTTGCAAAGTCGTTGATAAGGTAATTAGAGAAAACGTCAGGAATAGCCTCTAGAGGAAGTACTTAACGAAAATTCAGCGCAGGTCGATACATGTGTTATGTATTTAGCTGAAGTCGTCAATTGTGACAGAGGAATGAATAATTGATCCAATCACGGGATATGGATTATTGATCCAATCACAGAGAATTAATGTCGTTCACTAAATATTTTTTATTGAAATGAAGTCGCCCCTAATATGTGATCAGTGGGAGCACATATGATAAAAGTTGCGGTCAGATAAAATAATGATAAAAAACGTGTGCACGTAAAGGCTTGTCATGCTCTGACGCCGATCTGCAAGAGTAGCAGATGAGAGTTGAGTAGTGGAAAGCTCAAATTGGTACCAAGGAAAATACTCAACTGGATCGTCACCGTTTTGTATGATTAAGTGAGAGATGTTATTCTAAGAGGTGTGATCACCAAACGGTGTACCCCTTGGAATGATATATTCTAACATGGTGATGGTTCCCATGAGAGGTGATGTTTAAGAAAGTGTCAATAGACACAACCTTTTGATCTAGTTAAATGAAGGGAAGTCAGCTTGATTTTCGTTCTCAATTTTTTTCTTCAATGCATTGTCGAACTGATCAACAAACTCTTTAAGGTTTGTCTTATCATGCACGTAGCCGTCTAAGAAAACCTTCATGCTCTCACTGCATTGAGTTGTACTTATTCTAGCCCAAAACGAGTTCTTTAAATATACCGGCACCCAAAACTCTCTTTCTGCATATAAGCTTTGCAACCATGCATTTTCATGCAAGTTGAACGTATCCTTGAGGCTGTTCCAAGAATTCTCAAACTCTTCGATTATAAGGGAGTCATAGACACAAGATAGCAACTTACTTTTCAGGCCACATTTGTATTGAGTATGAGAACCAAGCTTCTCAGGGACATTTCTCAATATGTACCACAAGCAATATCTATGCCACGTGTTGGGAAAGATAATGACGATTGCATTGTTCATTGTGCAATCTTGATCTGTAATAATAGTATTCGGCGCTTTTCCATCCATACAATCAAGCTAAGTTTTAAATAACCATACAAATGATTCTGTATCTTCACTTGAAATAAGGCCTGCACCCAAAATGCTTGATTGTCCATGGTGGTTTACACCCACGAAAGGTGCAAATGGCATTCCATACCTATTTGTCAGATATGTGGTATCAAATGTTACCACATCTCCAAAGTAGTTGTAGGCCCCTCTACTATGGGTGTCGGCCCAAAAACACATTTTTCATCCTATCATCATCATCCAATTCCATGAGATTGAAAAATTCACCATTCTTGTATTGCATCATTCTAAAGTACTCAAACAGTGCTTGGGCACCACATTTACCAAGGCGCAGGTGTCATGCCTTATCAATATAATTACGATAATCTTTTTCTCCAAATTGTACATTCTCAAACCCACCGGCCTCAGTCACAAGAGCATGAAAACTCTTATTCATCCGTATGCTAACCTGATCATTTATATCCAACACCCTCCTAATAGACTCATTAACTTCTGTGTTGCATCTGAAAAACCTGGATTTTCTTGGAACATGATTGTGTGTTAAATACGGATGTGACACACAGTTTCCCATCCTTTAACATCACATTCATCCTTGCTTTGCAATCTGTCTTACTTGTTGGCCGTGGCTTGGAGACGTTTGATGCCCTATTTCGTGCCTTACCACCATGAGCACATCCCACGGTGATATATTTCACAGTCTCATCTTTCTCCCTTTTATTTCTTTGTGTCATAACTTCAAAACCACATCATTTTCCGTAATGTTTATAGTAAGTCATCAACTCATCCTCCAACTCAAAACGCATCTCTGGCTTTGGCTCCTCAATGATATCACCCCCATCAGTAGGCTCCAAATGAAGTGACCCGGAACTGCAAGCCTCTTTGGTATCAACCGTATTACCCAAAAAGCCAATAGACTGCGTTTCAACTTATATTGAATCTAATGTGGCTTCACTAATTTCTTCAACAGACTTACTTTGCTGCACTTTAATTTCTTGAAAATTAAAGGAAAAGAAGTATTATATGACAATATATATTGTGGATAATGTGAAAGACAACATGTGAAAAATCCAACATATCACCTCACTATCACATGGATATGGGTTGGTAGATGTCGGAGAAACAAATGCTGGTAAAGTCGAACATGAGCTAGTAGCGACATTAGCGTTAGTTTGTATACTAGAATTGGCAGCTACACCAGAGCTGACACTGGTTGCGGAACTAGACATAGGAGCGGAAGTAGGCATTGCAGCGGAAGTATCTATCGCAGCAAAAGTAGAGTTCCATGAGTGTTGCTGCAGTTTTAAAAAAAAAAGTTATAAACATAAATAATTGGACCAAGTATTCAACAATAAATACTCCAATAAATCATCACCTGGTTACACCATGGATATGGGTAAGCATTTGGAGGAGGTCCCATCATTGGTATAACAGAATTATACAACGCAGCGGAATTACTCAAGGCAGCAGTACTTGATGCAGTAGCAGAACTATGAATGGCAATAGTACTTGACACAACAGAGGAACTACTCAAGGTATCAGTACTTGACGCGACAGTGGAAGTAAAGTTTCATGGGTGTTGTTGTAGTTTTTCATAAAAAAAATTTAAACACAACTAATTAGAACAAAAATTCAATTTCAAAAAATAAAAAGACACTAACTACAATAAATACTCTAAGAAATTATCAACTGGTTGCTCCATGGATATTGATAGGCAGTTGGAGGAGGTACTATCATTGGTATGACGGAACTATACAAGGTAGCGGTACTACTCAGGGCAGTAGTACTTGACGTGGTAACGGAAGTAGAGCTCCATAGGTGTTGCTGTAGTTTTCTAAAAAATATTTAAAAAAGACCAAATATTCAAGTTCATAAAATAAAGCACATGTGAACTATTTTACCATCCAACAATCACCTGATTACTCCATGGATATGGACTGGCACTTGGAGGAGGCACAAAAGGTGGTAACCACGCATGAGGTACTGGACCGTAGTAACTTGGCATGTAGTTTGAAAAGTTTGGATAAAGTGGTCTTGATATGTCCTAACATATAATAACATAATGGTAATCAACGCACCCACGCAATAAAACAAACACGCGTCAACTATTGAAAGAGATGTACAATATCTGGGTTGATGGAGTAGTGATAGGAGTTGTTATGCGAGATACATCTTCTTTCTCTTTCTCCATCTACCTCAGCAATGAGGGTGGTTGTCAAGAATAAAAACAAGATGCACGCACCTACAATATTATATTAACTTTGAATATGATCAGTGAGTACCCATTCATTTGTATCAGAAAATTGTTTTTATTTTTTTATGACAAGAAATATATGATCTGTTTTGATTAAATTTCTTGTGTGCTTTTTTTTCTTTAGGATCTACTTTCTAGCTACCTGAGTGTCAAAATTTATATGATACAACCTGAATAATATGATAAAACCTAAATAAAAAAATAAAACTTGAATAACCAAGTGTAATATGATACAATCTAAATAACCAAACTCATAAAAATAAAACTGATATTATAGAAAGATTTTATGCCAAAATTTACAACCAAAACAAACACTTGGAAAGCTATAAAATTGACAAATTACGCATGTATAACCATACAAATGTCACCCAACTAAGGAACAAATGAACCAAATTCCGCACAATGAAACAAATGGACATTTTTCACTACAGGCCTCCCATACATTCACAATGAAAAATGAAACAAATGTTCGACGCATAAACCCAAAATTTTCACCACAGGCATTTGTGATTTTCACTACAAGCATCTGTGATTTTTCACTATAGGCATCTGTGATTTTCCACTACAGGCATCTATGATTTTCACTAAGCCTCTTACCAGGTTCCACCACGAAATGTGGGTAGGTGGGTTGCTGCAAGTGATCAACGATGGAGTCACGATGCGGAGGAAGAAACTGACAACTAAGATCTGAGAGAGAGGAAGAAATCTGATGAAACTTTCTGTAGCACTACGTCAAAGCCACTGAAATTGGATTTTTCGCCTTCGTCATTGCCTGGACTACCGCTTGAATGAAATGCAAAATAATTATTCCCTCCTGCTCTTACATATTTCCTTCCTTTTTAGCATTTTTGTCTTTTTCCTTTTTTTTTTTTAAATATAATTGCTGACGTGGCAAAAATGCCACGTCAGTGTCGTCCGCAGATAGGCACACATTTGTGCCTGTCTGTAGAACTACTCTAAAATAGAGGGCTCTTCGAGAGGGAAAGACTAAGTGTCATTTTGGAAATCCAAATATTTACCAAATTTGTGGGGCTATTAAACTAAGTTATAAACTCATATTTGAAAGAGTCATATCTGGCTGCCTTCAATGACAAATACTGCTTTCAGTTTATATATAGTGTGCAAAGTCTTCAATTGCATCAAGATATTTTCCATCATTAATATTACACCCACAATATATGCCATTGTGGAATCATAATATATATAGATATATATATATAGTATATGTGAGTATTGTATATAGATATACATGACGTTAATTGATTTGTGTGAAAACTGTATGATCATGTGCAAAACCAGATGCAGCCATACAAAACCATGATCTAATTGTTCAATAATATTTTACATTTAATGGATCAGAGATTAAAAAGTGAGAAATAGGGACCAATTAGTTCAACAAAGTGACAAACCTTGCATCTTTATGGTGCATGCCAAATTGATTTGTGAGATTCCATCTAGCCCCAGCTCTGCTAAATTGGTTTCTCAAATTTGATGAATGAGGGTGAAATCAGCTGCGGAGGGGAAAAAAATGCCGCGAAATTGAATTGTCAAAAAGGGGGAAAACCCAGTCAATACCCTTAAAAAGAGATTTTGTTGCTGCAATTTCTTTAAATGCCGCAAATGGGTTATTGCGTCACATACCTATAAGTTTTACTGGCGGCGCAAAAACTACAGCTAACTTCAACGGCGGATCACAACATGCCGATAGGAAGTGGGGTTTTGCGATGAACAAGAAATTGTCCCAGCTATTGATGATTTTGCAGCAAAGATCACGATTTTGAGATCCATATCTGTGGCAGTAATTGAGGGCATCTTTCATGGCATGTAAATCGACGGTAATCGGGGTCAATTATTCGGCTGTGCCATTGCGGCGAAAAACCCATCTAGTGCCACGCCTAAATTCTGGTGTGTAACTTGCGAGGAAAAAATCGTGGCTTTAGCGCAATAGTCATAGTTTTTTGAGTTCTTGCGGTAACTTACGTGTGCCGCAAAAAATAATATATGTTGTAGTTGTGGCGCCCCCGACCCCCATGTAAGGAAATACAGGAATCGAGACGTCAGGATGATGACAACACGGTCACGCATCCCAACGAAAGTGCCAAGTGTGTGTACATACAACAGTGTATAAAAAAAAACAACACAGCGGATTAGTCAACTAAGTACCAGAATTTAAATACAATCTAAACATCAGTAAAAGGGTTTAAATAGTTATACAATCATCCCAAAATAAAGTTTAACACATGTCCCAAATAACAAATGAGTGATCTCAAATCACTCCTCGGGCGGAGCCGACTCTCAGGCTGACCCTCATATTTATCTGCATCAAAATCTGCGTTACCATAAAACGGTACCGCAGGTAAGTATAAACCAAACAATCCTCAGGAATAAAATGCATTTAATGCAACCAACATGCATGCATATGATAAAATATGCATTATTCTAAAAATATCATTTTCCCCGAAAGTGAATATTTTCCAACACACGCCAAAATCCTAGTTGGCCCAAAAATAATCCGTAAAACATTTTCCCAAAAAATTGTTTACACAAAATCCAACACACGCTATTTTCCCAGAAAATAGTCCATTTTTAACGTATGCACCATGATCTCCCCTATGGGTCATCCGCACACCCTGACTTCGTAGCGATGCCCACTTCCGCTACACAACGAGCGATGCCCAGTTCCACGCCCAGCGCATACGTGGCCAAGCATCCTCTAGTCCCCGCCAGCAGAAGGACCACGGAGTCGGCACGAGACCCTCTCGTCCGATCCCATTGTCGCCCGGCGACAATCCAGGGGACGTCACTCAGTATATTACGCTCCCGAGTGACCAGAGGAGCTCCACCAAGATAATACCCCATCTTGGATTGGGGTTCGTGATACACACGCACCCAACAAATCATTTCACATGAAAACCCAGTTTTCAATAAACACATGAATATGAATGCAATACACGAAAACTCAGTTTCCTTTACAAACATGATCATGCATGAAATCATGAAATGTACATGTATCGACACTAATCAACAACCATCAATAACCAACCCAATCAAATTCAACCAAACAACTTCATTCATCAATCCATCCGACCTCTGTACTCCTCAGACTCAGTCCGGCAAAACCAATCAACAGTTCAAATACAGTGTAATGTGTTAGTGCAAAAATACATTAAATTTACAAGAATTCTTTAGAAAATACTTACAGCGCTATATAGAAATTTCCAAAGGATCATGAAGCTGCAAGAAGTATCAACACAGCTACAAAACAGTGCCAAATGCACTGTGGCCGTGGGTCTCAAAGACCCACTTTTCAACGGAGACAAACGAAGACCCAAAATTGATAGGGTAGGGCCTAGGGAGGTCGGTGAAGCTAGTGGTGGTGAGGGTTGGCCGTGGGTGGCGGCGTGGGCGGCGGTAGAAGACCAAAAACACTCAAAACGGAAGTAGAGTTGGAAGTGCTTCACTGGTGATGGATTGGAGGTGAGGTTGGGTCCAATGGGTTGCCAAGAGGTCGATGATGAAGTAGTGAGAAGATGGTGGCCAATGGTGGTGCGACGGCGGCGCAGCGGCAGAAAGAGCGTCGTGGCTTGGAGAGGCTTGTGGTAGCTAATGGCGGCCCGAATGGAGCTGAGGTTGGTGGGGTAGTGTCGCCAGCCGGTGGGGAAGCTAATGGGCTGGGCGGTGTCAATCACCGCCGGCTCACGGCGGCACTGGGTGGAGAAGTAGGAACGGACGGAGAGAGGGAGGGGAAGCTGGGTTGCACGCGGGAGGGAGAGACCGAAGGAAGAAATAAGAAAAAAGAAAAGAAAGAGAAAAGAAAAGGAGAGGAAAGAAAAATGGAGGGAAAAGAAATGAGGTCCAATCTTCATAACTCGGGTCACAGAAATGATCTAACGGAAACGATTTTAAAATCACAATATAAATATAATAATTTAAACGTAATGGTAAAGTAAAATTGAAATAATTAAATTCTACAGTAATTAATTAAATATGAAAAGTAATTTAAATGTATAGCAATACGGATACTTGTTTTATTCCTGATGAGCTGCTTCCAATAAACTAGAACGAGTTAGTTATTATCCAGCAAGAACATATACATATATATATATATATATATATATATGTATACCATAAAGTAAGTTCAAGGGTGATCATACTATCGCACACGACAAAGTTACAACGGGCCCGCCGGTAATGATCATGGTTCCGAATGCTTTTTCAATGTTACAGCACGGGTACCACTATGATTTGAATGATTTCCATTCCAAAATCCAAATGCATGACTTGGAATCTCATGAGGGAGGGAATCTGCTTTTGTCAAAAAAAAGAAATGATTAGACCCCAACAGGATAATTCAATTATTTGGGGGCATGATCATCATGTCTTCTGAAGTAGCGATAAAAAAGGAATTCCAAGGCATATTTGAGTCGTGTGAAGGTCATCCATTTCTGCAAGACCGATCGTCGTGACCTTCCGGAGACTACAAGATCAGACTTAGAAGCCGACAGTTAATTTTGGAGAAAATCCCTCCCTCCCACCCTCCCGAGTCCCGTCCAGCTAGCTAGCGTCGTAAGTATTAATATATTATGTATCTGTTTACATAAGAGTGATGAAGCTGTACTTGTCAGTTCATTAGGAGCTGGAGGAAGATGAAAACACTGAAATTAAAGATCTAAATCCACTGTTTTCTAGTTCCTATTTAATGAGAGTATATATAAGCCATATGAGTTTAGCTATATTAATCATTCATGTTCATATATGTAAGTAAATGATAACTTAGTGATCATCTAAATCTTAGTTGTTATTTTGATCTCACTCCCTCGCGGGATAAGTAGTACGTAACATTTTCACTACAACTCTTGATCTCACAATTCTTGGGTTTTTGTATATTTTAATTTCTAGAACTTTTATATGATCTTTTGATGTATAGGCCGTTATTGAAAATTATGAAAATGAAGATAAAAATATATTTAATAAAAAAAAAAAATAGGCATTTAGAAAGTAGAGATAAATATTAAAAAAATATTAAAAAGTGCGACAAACTTTACATAAAGATTTAGGTAAACCAATATAGCTAATGTTCTAATGTTTTAACTTTTTATTTTAATTGACAAACAACAGAGGATAGTGATCAGGGAATTGACAGATGGAATGGGGGTTTTGTCGTAATTTGCACACGTTGAGGTTATGGTGTATTTTGGGTTTAGCAGATTTTTTTTTGGTTTTTTGAAACATCAAAATACTTCTTCTCATTTCATTTATTGTACGAAAATCAGTTACAAGACATCTCTTTCTCTACAATAGAACTTATCTCATGAATTGGACCCTCTTCATCCAGATATCTGCCAGCTTGACTTGTTAATTGGTACTATATATTTCTGACATACGTTCGTTGCGCATGTATATTTATAAGAATAATGCTAGCTAGAGCTCTGGCCGGAGCTCTCGTGTTTTCTTTTTTTAAATTATTTTTAGATAAATTTTTTTAATACTTTTAAATATTTTAAAAAATAAAAAAAATTACAATATTATTAAAAAATACTTTCTTAATCACAAAGTAAAATAAAAAATCATAAAATTTTTTTTTATGATTTTTTATTTTACTTCGTGATTAAAGAAGCATTTTTTTTATAATTTTTTTTTTACTTTCTACTTAAGGAAGTGTTTTTTAATGATATTTTAAATTTATTTTATTTTTTAAAAATATTTAAAAGTGTTAAAAATATCTATATAAAAAATAACTTAAAAAAAAATTACATGAAAACACATGTTAGAGCTCCAACAGGAGTCCCCAACTGGAGTTGTAGCATTGTCCTATTAATTTATAATAACTTGTTTGGACAATAAAACACAAAATTATCAAAAACTTTTATAATTTAATTTCTAAAACCCACTTGAATAAAAAAAGTATTTTTCAATTTCAAATCGTTAACTTTTTATCGAATTATTATTTAATTATTATTCAAGTAAAAAAATCAATATAACTTTTAGAAATTTCAAAATAAAATTATATTAAGAAATTATATTCAAATTTTTTTTTTAACTTTATAATATTTTTATTCAACTTTTTCTCTATTATTTCTCGAAACCAGGCCAATAAAACATCTAATTTGATCAAATTATTTCACTACTATTTTAAAATTTTGAGATACTCCAAATGTTCAAATGAATTCTTAGTCCTTGAATACTTAACATTGTGAAGAAAGTAAAGAAAAAATGGCAGAACGTCGAGATGATGAAGAGTTACGCGGTAAGTTTACAAAATTGTACAATGCTGTGCGAGACGGTAATTTGGATGAGACAGAAGTAATTCTTGAGTCTCTATCCCCCGGTGCATTGAATTGGAAAATTCAAGATAAGGACCAAACGGCTCTTCACACTGCTGTTACACATGGACATGTTCATATAGTGGAGGCGTTGGTGATGCAAATGTCGAATGAGGGCTTGGCCATGTATGATAGTGACGGTCACACAGCTCTAACCTTGGCAGTTGTGCTTGGGAAATGGGGAATGGTGGAGTGCATGCTTCGACAGTACTTTGACTTGATCAGCATAAGACATTCCGAAGGGAAAAATCTTCCAGTTGTTATGGCTATTGATTTCAGGCATATAGAAATGGCGCGCCAGTTGTATTATCTTACTCCAGATAAAGATTTAATTCCACAGGATAATAATCAGGAGATTCAGGATCGCAATGGTGCTACGCTTTTTACCCGTGCCATCTATACCGGAACTTTGGGTACGTAAGAACTCGTACTCTGTAAATAGAAATGTTTGATAAGAAATTTTATACATGATTGACATGGTTTAATATGATCTAGGTATATCAGTTAATTTATTACATTAATCCACCTCGCGTGCGTGTATATATATATATATATATATATCATTCGAGATCTTGGCAATATAAATAGAATAATTCGTCTTTGACCATTTCTATGCATGTTCTGGTACGTACGACGTACACATTAACAGATATTGCTTTGGGATTAATCCTAACCTGCCCCCGTTTGGCACTGGCTCTTGACAAGGATGACGAGTCTCCCATCTTAGCATTGGCCTCTATTCGTCATTCCTTCCCAAGTGGAATTCAGCTCGGGTTTTGCAAGCAACGCATCTACTCCTGTATTACCACTCTGATCCATTAATTCTCTTGCTTTACATTATTGTGATATTATTCAATATTAATGGCTCATTTAAAAAAACACCATCAATAATATATATTGGATTACTTTTAATTTCTTATTAATTAAAAAAGAAATCAAGATCCATGAGAATTCCTAAAAAAATATTCTCCTGCGTAGAGTAGTACTACTCTTTAATCCCTCATCTGTTAATTGTAACAAAGACAAAAAATAAATAAAAAATAAAAATAAAAAATCATAATTAATTAGATCATTTGGAATTAGTTAAGCAAAAATAATAAGAGTGGAGCGGCATTGTAGCCCCTCTCAATATATAAAGCCCCTCAAACTATTGACACAGCATTAATTTCCAATCACCCCCAAAATTGTCAATTCTGACAATTGTTCCCTGAAATTATGAAAAGTTAGCAATCTCGCCCCTACAGAAAAAATTGGTAGATACCCCTTGAAACATTAGAAATTTAACAACAAATTTTGAAAAAAATTCAAAGATTAAAATAAAAATACTGATAACAAACCCAAGACTTGAGAAACATAAAAGCACTTAGTATTTTACAAATATATTTCTTAAAAGTATTTCTCTTTATGTTTTAGAATAATTATTTTTATCTTAAAAAGCATTTATGTGAAAAAATATTATTTAAACATTATTATTTTTATTTGATAGGGTTATTTTGTAATTTCTAAAATATTTTTAGAGCTTATTTTGTCTTCTTAAGAGAAAAGAGGGTACATTGCAATTTTTTGGCAGTTTAAGGGAATTGATTGTAAACATTGATACTTTGAGGATGTTATTGTAAATTGGGTGGTAGTTTGAGAGGCTTTGTATATTTTCTCCTATAAATATAAAACAAAATTTCATGTATTTAAAATCATATATATAAATCAATTTAAAGTATAAATCCATGACTACTTTCGATAAAGTGAAGGTAATATAAATATAAAATTATATACAATAAATGCAATTCAAGAATAAAAAATATAATATGAATCTAAATAATTTCAATAAGTATTAAGAATACATTTCATGTATCTGACTTCAAAGATCATCATATATAATTATTCAAAGGTTCTCTTTTACTAAAACAAAAAAATATACTCAAGTTATAAAGTCGATGCTATACCTTAAGTTATTTATTCTCTTGTTTTAACCTAGGGCATATTTAAGATTTGATTTGCTGATTGTACGTTTTTATTTTTTATTTTCTTGTCGTTATAAAGAAGATTTGTTAACTTTTGCTTGCTAAAAAGGTATGCGCATTTCATTCGCACCTCCGATCAGTGACACTCGTTTAAACGTTTCGAACGGAGAACAACGCCAAAGCAATCAAGAAGATCAAAATATCATATCAGGTATGCTAATTTTGCCTTAGCTTACTTTCCCATAATCTTCAGTTTTTCTTTTGTGATAATGCTTTTTTTTTTTTTTTTTATAATTATTTTTAAATAGAGGGTGGTTATTTTAAAATTTGAAACTCAAATAAAAAAACATATTGATTGATTGCAAAATAATCATATTGTAAAATAGTCATAGGATCGAGGAATATCAGTACTCTTAATATTATCTAATTATTTATAATGGCATTGAATCTGATTTATTTTTACAGTAAAAAAGCACATCCACTTTCATTAAGGTAAATATAAATCAGACAATACCATCCTTCCAATACATTCTGGTATACATAATACTAGAGCATCCTTTGCAAGTACATGACCAACTTGATTAAACTCTGTCTGTACATATCCAATCTGCCAATCTTTTAACCCATGCAGAACATGCTTAATTTCCTCCACAATATGCCCAAACTTAGGGAAATTCTCCTCGGGCTTTTTAACTGCATCAACCACTAGCTTGGCATCACCTTCTAGCATCACTTATTCAAAATCCAGAGCACAACAAAACACACTTGCACTCAATGCAGCTCTTGCCTTTGCAAACGTGGAGTTAGCACCAAAAGCAGCAGGTTCCTTCAATACTACTAAGACTTTTTCCAGATCCCAAACCACCACGTACCCTAATGCCAATCTGAGAATGAGCTGTATCAAATGCAACATCCCATTTTGCTTTGACCCATGAGTTATCTGGTAGCACCAAACCTTGCTGTGTAACTTGTCTAGGACTGCTCTGGGGTACCCTTTCAATCTTGGCTTTCTAATACTCTTGTAACTGCTCCCTAGCTTAACAAACAAGACTTGTGGGGTGAAGGAAAAAGTTCTCATAGATGACAACATTTCTTCTAAGCCAAATCTTCTTCAAAATCATGGCCATTTCAGCAAATTCTTGATGCTCTAGTATTGCAGACATATGCTCCATAAATGATAAAAAAATCCAAACCCCAAGCACTCTGTTTTTGTATCTTCAAGCAACCAAGACTCCAAACATCCATTGCTGCCTCACAATTCCACAGGGTATGAATCACATCTTCAAAAATCTAGAAGTCGTTCCCAGCCCTATCATATACAGACTAGTGCACATGCAACCATATAATGCATGAGAAATTTGTTATTTTTAATTGTTCAGGATATGAATAAAGAGTTTTTATTTTATTTTATTTTTTTTAAATCAAATAAAATTTTTCATTCTTCAATTACTAAAGTACGCATGAATTAATCAAGTATAAATATGAAATGTTCTAATTAACATTTAAAAAAAATCATATTTTTAATATTTACTAACTTGACTTTTCATTAATATAAGAAAAGATGATGTGGTACCAAAATGAGCAAATGCCCTACTTCCAATTAAGTTATATATGCTAGCTACAAGTTAGCAATTTAACTTGATATATTATTATTTTTAATTATTTAATTAAAGCTTTATAATATGATAGTAATTAATTAGGACAAATAAGTGAGGAGTAAAATAAATTATTAATGGTGTAGCTTTTTATCGCTAATAAGTGTTAGAATAATGCTAGAGCTCCCGCTGGGGGCTCCCGCTGGAGCTCTAGATGTGTTTTTATGTGTTTTTTTAAAGTTATTTTTATATAGATTTTTTTAATAATTTTAAATATTTTTAAAAAATAAAAAAAAGTTCACAATATTATTAAAAAATATTTTCTTAATCATGAAGTAAAATAAATTTTTTTTTTATAATTTGTTATTTTATTTCGTGATTAAAAAAATATTTTTAATGATTTTTTTTTTTACTTTCTAATTAAGAAAGTGTTTTTAATGATTTTCTAAATTTATTTTATTTTTTAAAAATATTTAAAAGTGTTAAAAAAAATCTATATAAAAAATAACTTAAAAAAATACATGAAAATACACACATACTGTTTTCATGCTATAGCTCCAGCAGGAGCCCCAATGGGAGCTGTATAATCATCCTAAGTGTTAATAATGATAGAATAGTTGATGATGTGGCTTTACAGCAAAGCTTGCTCTGGTACGTACTTTGATGAGTACTAAATATTTTGCACATCAATTTAATTTACTGGTTGTATATAATAAATTAAGTTCCTCACTGCACAGAAACTAATGGGAACATCCAAAAACTGCGGATTAGTATGTTCAGAAAGAAATATTTTGCTTATAGCTTTAATTGTTTGTGTAAAAAAGGAAATTGTATTTTGCTTATAGCTTTGTTGTATATAATAAAGTTCCAGCTCAAAACACAATTTTTTTTCTTTGCAGTACTGTCAAGAAGTTGTGCCGTAGGAGTCCTCAACTTCTTTGGTATACCCCGTACTACACTCCATCAAATTAATCATTCACTGATTTTGTTTTTTTGTTTTATTATTAGTTTATTTATAATTTTCAACTAATTGACAATGTCTCGATCATAATTGTCAAAGGAATCACGCAGTTGTACGAAATGAAGAAGATCCATGATCAGTACAACGAACTTCTTTCTCACATGTGTGAAGTGATATCATCACAAACTGATCGGCAACTTAAAGATGGTCGGGTTTATTCTGCCATTAGCCGTGCAGCCCAGAATGGGATTTCCGAGTTTGTTTCTGAGATGCTTAAAACGGACCTACGATTTATATGGGTCTGTGATGAAGATGAAAGAAACATATTTATGCTTGCTGTCTTGCATCGTCAAGAAAAAATCTTTAGCATTCTATACGATGATACGATCATGGGGAAATACAATGCCATGAAATGTTTACTAGATGTCGATGGAAATAACATACTACATATGGCAGGGATGATAGAACATTCCACTCGGGTTAATCAAATCCCAGGGGCAGCTTTACAAATGCAAAGAGAGTTACAATGGTTCAAGGTCCCCCCCCTCTCTCTCTCTCTCTCTCTCCATGTCGTAGGTGATAAGCTAAAAAAAGAAGTTTATAAAATGACTAGCTTGTAATCAGTAGCCTTATACAATAATTGCTTGAGATTTGTGCCGTGTTTGGGAGTTGAACTTAATTAACATTCCGTGTCATACTCCTAGATTGGAACAAGACGTAATTAAGATTCTCTCAAGTTCTTGTTTGAACTTGATCAATACCTCAAGTGAAATCGAAATAAAAATATGAAGTAGGCCCTTCCAACAAGACTCGATGAACATTGAACATCTATTACATACAGGTGCAATATTAGTCTTTTATAATTCTTCCAATTCAACGTCATCCTGTTGCGGTCCGATCTTATTCCAAATTGGAACTGCAGCCCTGTTGGCATTTTGGATCTTGAACAATATTTTAACACGTAAAAAAGCATGAAATAAAGATTGTGAGACCTTTTCTATCTTTATATTTTGATCAGGTCTTAGAAGGCAGAGGTTGAGGTACTGGGATATTATATAAGGATTAATGGTCTTATAGAATATCAATTCCAGTCTTTTTCTCTATTTTTGTACATGTCTGAAATATATATTTATATATGCACTTAACACTAGATATTCAATGGAGCTCATGACGATTTAACATGGACTACGTTGATTAATCTAATTTGGAAGCATTGATTATGATCTTGTTAAATTACTATTTCTTCCGTGTAAGGTCAGATTTTCAGTCTTTCTAATACTATAAATGCAGGAGGTAGAGAGAATTGTCCATCCCAAGGATAAGGAAACTACCAACGAGGATGGTTTAACTCCCCGACAATTGTTTACGAAGAAGCACGAGAACATGATGGAAAAGGGAGAGAAATGGATGAAGGACACAGCAAGGTCATGTACGGTGGTGGGTGCTCTCATTGTTACCATTATGTTTGCAGCGGCCTTTACCATTCCAGGAGGTAAGAACCAAGATACGGGCATGAAGAAAAAGTCGTTTAGGGTCTTTATGATATCCGATGCCTTGTCCTTCTTTTTATCCTCAACTTCAGTCTTGATGTTTTTGGGAATCCTTACCTCACGTTATACAGAAGATGATTTTCTCGAATATTTGCCAAGGCAGATGATAATAGGCCTTTTCACCCTCTTTTGCTCTATTGCGACCATGATGATAACATTTGCCTGTGCTCTTTTAATGATCCTGCATGAGCAATTAAAGATTTCAATTCCTCTCATTTGTTTGGGTGGTGTTCCAGTCGTCTTCTTCTCATGGATTCAGTTCCCCATTCTTAAAGATATGATCATTTCAACCTATGGGCCAAGCATCTTCGACAGGAAAATGAAACTCATGAAATTATAAAGCTGCAATTGGATATCATCATCATGTATATTTGTTGTATGAATTATTGGCATATCAGCCAAAACCGAATATTTGTTCCCTTTTGTTGGGCCAATAACCAATGGATGGATTTTCAACGTAGGTTTATCTTTCATGTTTTATGGTTAATGGTTTTCGACCTATTATCATTAATTCATCCATAAATTATCCAACTATATATTGTGATATTTAAAAGTTTTTACATACATTGTTGATATTGTTCTATTCAATAATATTGAGAAACAAGAAAATGCTTCCTAATTTACCTTACTTCCAGTACAGTACGTGGCTCAACCCTAATTACTTCCTAATTCATGACCTAATTACTTTCATTTAGATTTTTTTTAAAATTCTTATTATTTTGTCTCTATGTGGCATGCTACATTAGATTTTTGTTGAAGTTTCAAATGGAAGTTTGACGAAGGGACTCAATTAAAAAATTTACAAATTCGAGGATCATTAAAACTATAACATTGAAAGATAAAGAGCAAAATGATAACCGTGTAAAATAACCGATTATGTACTTAATCACTATTTATATGTAACTATATATGAAACTTTTAGCCAACTTTATATGTAATAGCATGCTTGTCGACGGTGGTGGATCCAAAAATTTACTTTTAAGGAGACGAATTGGGTGATAATGTTAGGACCTTGCTAATTATCTTCTTCTTTGCGGGTTGGTTGTATGTAGGTTGCTTGTGAGAGTGAATGGATGAGTAGAAGTTGTTTGATAAGAAGCATTAGAGCCACACCATTCATTGATAGAGGTCCTTCGAGGGAGGACCAACCTCCATACATGAAATTCAACTACAAATTCCACTTAGACAAGACTGCCAGAATACTCTTCCCAGCTCTCTACTCTCCCCTTATATCCCATACAATTCTCACAGCATACCCCATAACAGAAAAGGAAGTAAGGGTAAAATGACTAATAAAAACAACAATATTAAATGGCAGACCAAAAGTCCAAAAACGCAAACTTCACTAACACTAATACTAAACGGCACCTTGCAGAAATCTCTAGGAACGATGTCGTCTCAATTGGATTCATAACAATTTCCCTCCCTTTAAAGAACCTTGTCCTCAAAGTTGAAGCATTAATAACTTGAGGCCCTTTCTTTCAAGTACTAAAGGGCAGTGGTGTTCCATGAAACTAAGCCGATGAGCACCGTACTTCTTCCACCTCAAACATGTAGTCTTGATAGTCACTGCTGCATTCAGGAAACTCAACGTGTTTATTATGAAGAGGAGTAACTATCGATACCTTGGGAGATTAGACATCACTTGCAACGTTCTTAGTGTCAAACCTGCTCTTCTCAGACCAAAATTACCCACCAAGATAAAAGGAACATCCATATAGCACCAAAAACATGATTGACATGGGGACAAGCCTCATACTTTTGTCCCCTTGGGAAGCTGGTTTTCCATCTTTATGCTTCATGATCCTTGAAGTCGTTAACTATATTGCCTTCCACAAGGTTATAGTAGGGTCCATTAAACCAGAATAGAGCTTATTAGCTCCAACTACTAATGAAACAACTCCAAGGGTATGACCTTTAAGTGATGCAGCTGGTTCAAAACAGTTGGTAATTGCATTATACCTCCATGCCAATATAGATCCATCTTGCGTACTAGCAAAAAGCAAAGCATTGCCCACAACCATCACATAAACTTCTCCTATAGACTTACTACGACTCCGCTCAGTGTTAGTTTTGGTGTTCCCTGCCTTGGAAAAAATTGGGCATCCCAACAAAGACTTAAAGACTCAAAGACCTTCACTGATCATACAACACACAAGAATAATTTTTTCGTCCTCTATCAAAGGGTGCAAAAACCACTTCAAGTGGCAATATGTCAAACAGATAGTGAGCAAAAAATTTTTTACCCCTACAATTCCAAGTAAGGAAGAGGACGTTAGTGTTGGAGTTATCTCCACCAAAATCAACAAGTCCATCCAATACCAGCTTCAAGGCTTTTTCATTGAATTGGGATATGTGCTCTACCGCTTCAATATCATACTTAAGAACCGCACTATCAATTGGCTTGTTTGATGTTTCTCCATCTTCTTTTGTCCACATGTGTTCTAGAATCTGAGTAGAAGTAATCATTTTCTTTGAGTCCCGTGTTAGCATCTTGCAGACCAGGTCCTTGGCATTGCTTGAAATAGCTAGCCATGGCTTGAGTTCAAAGTCGATTTCCCCTTGCATAATAGCATCTAAAATCTCCTTCTCCGTCTTCGCCCAAAATGGAGGTACGCCACTGAATAATATATACCTGATAAATCCTGCACTCCAAATCTCTCTTTCCTTCCCATATCTCTGTTGTAATACTTTAGATGCAACATAATAAGCACTCCCATCTATATCCCGGTACACCTTCCCTTCTCCGATGAGAACGGACAAGCCAAAATCCAATCGCAAGTTCTTCTCCATTGTCTATTCCATCAACTCAATTGTTGCTTTCTTCTCATAATCAAGCGCAACTCAAGCATGCATAAACTCCTGGTGCATGTCATCAATCTTTGCTCTTAAAAGAGGAATCTGTTGATTATCAGCTTTTCAATCTTGAAATGTCCTTTGTGAGGCTCTGAATTTGCACTGAACTTCTTGAGGGGCTCTCACGAAATTCTATTTGAATGAACACATAAATTCAATGTTGCTGATCTTTCTTACCTCTCTTTTTTTCAACGTTAGGGAGCTCATAAGGAATGAGATCTGCTATTTCTTTCTCCCTCTTCTCCTTCTCCTCAAGCTAAATGGCATTTTGATGCCTCCATTCATGAAAAGCAAACCCTTCCTCGGGCTCCATCTTAGTCGGCGGTGGGAGCATGGGCTCATCCAAGACAAAAATGTCATTATCAGCGTTGTTGTCGCTTAAACCGTAATCATTTCCGTTCTCCGCATGGATCTGATCGTACGGAGACTAGGAGTAGCTAGCATTTGGATCATCAAATCCAAAGATCCCGAAAGAGTCAAAGGTGTGGTCGACAACGATGTCATCGTCCATAAGGAACCCTCGAAAGAAGTCTCTTACGGCAGCTGGGAAGCTGGAGTAGGATCCGGATCTGTCACCGCCACCAGTGAAGTTCTCATCATCGTCATCAAGTAAATGACGATCAGAATAGTTCACGTTCATCTCCGCACTCAAGGGAAATGGATCGTTCTCTTCCTTCAATCGAATATCATCTGTCGCTTCGTGCACTACTGTCTTTTGAGTTTCTTTAGTTGAATCTGTCGTTGTTTTCTTCGCTTCAAGAACAACATACCCATCGTCAAATATGGTCGTCCCTATCAACATAACATCATCTTCTAAAACAACTCCTCTGTGTCTCACTTGGTGTTGCTCCAACGGGTAGATGTTTCTCCCATAAGCATATTCAATATTGAGCTTCACATAGTAAATAGTGAAGGAAGAATCGACCAAGATTTTTAAATTTTTTCCGTTTGAACATTTCACTGTAAGGACCATTTCTCTAGGATCTCTATACAATTCATCATAGAGTGCACGGTGGTAATTTTGAAAACATACTTGAAGTTCTGCATTACTTAGCTCCATGGCAAGATCGTTGGCTCTAGATACCACTTGTTAGGACCTTGCTAATTATTTTCTTCTTTGCGGGTTGGTTGTATGCAGTATGACAAATGGATGAATATGCAGGTTGCTTGTGAGAGTGAATGAATGAGTACAAGCTGTTTGATAAAAAGCATTAGAGCACACCATTCATTGATAGAGGTCCTTCTTCGAAGGAGGACCAACCTCCATACAAGAAATTCAATTACAAATTCCACTTAGACAAGACTTCCAGAATACTCTTCCCAGCTCTCTGCTCTCCCTGTATATCCCATACAATTCTCACAGCATACCCCATAACAGAAAAGGAAGTAAGGGTAAAATGACTAATAAAAATAACAGTATTAAATGACAGACCAAAAGTCCAAAAGTGCAAACTTCACTAACACTAATACTAAACGGCACCTTGCAGAGATCTCCAGGAACGATGTCGTCTCAGTTGGATTCATAACAGATAATTTGAAAGAGTTTTGTGTACTTTCTCCCAGCCTTAAATATGGGCTAATTGGCATGTTCACATCAACATATTAACCTGGCATTACGAAAATGAAAGTATTGTTTTTTTAAGTAAATTCATTTTGCCGTAAGTGTTATATGTGTATAGTGTTCCTCTAGTACAAGTCGGCATTCCAAACATAAATTGCTTAATTTTTAGGCCAACAATCTATGATCATTCAGTTTTTTATTGATGTTATTGGAATATTGATGACATAATTCACGAATCTTCATACATCCGTTATTGATTTTCTTATCTTCATACATCCGTTATTGATTTTCTTATCTTATATTTTCTTATCTTAGTTAAATAATTCACCACCAGTTATTTAATTGCATCAGTTAATTAACTCCCACCACAAACAGTTCATTAACTTCTAGGAAAGTTAATTAACCACCCCGCGAGGAGACTTTTAAAAGAGAGTCTTACGTATATGAGTTTTGAATGGAGTGAAGGTACAAACAAAGAGCCCTTCCTCTCTCTAGATCTCTCTCTATAATTTCCTATGATCTTGAAGTATAGAAATATTTAAAAAACCCTAGTAGCCTCCTTGACATAGAGGTGAAATCACAACAATTTGACAGAGGTAGTAAGAGGAGCAAAAATTCGAACTTGTAGAAATTCTGCTCCGCTTGAGGTAATTCAAATTAACCTCATGCAACTTCCTGTTGCAGTGCTTTTCTTCTTGCTCAACATTGGGGCAGCCATGTTGGCATTAACGGATCTTGAACAATATTATATCACGTAAAAAGCATGAAAAAAACTGTTGCGAGACCATTTCTTTCTTTGGATCTTGAACAGGTCGTACTAGGCTAAGATGGGATAAGGACTAGTCTTATAGATCAATTGCAGTCTTTTTCTCTATCCTCCTCGCACATATCTGAAATATATATCTTGCACTCACTACAAGAAAAATGACTTTTTCTGGTGGCAAGAATTTATAGCTTGAAAAACATAAAATTAGCCACAAAAGAACATTTTTAGATATAAAATGCTTGCTGCATTATAGTCGCAATTGTTGCGCGCAAACTGCCTATTTCTAGTGAGCTTTGGGAATATTCAGAAATAATAGAGTTTTTCTGACAAAGGATGTAACACCCCGTATTTTAGTGTATTTTTATTGAAGGAATTATTTTTATGGATTCAAAAATTTATTTTCTTGTTTTAAAATTGGTTGGATTTTTAGTGGGTTTATTTTTATGATTTTAATTTTTTGAAAATTATTTTGAAGTGCTTTTTTATAATTAATTATTGTTATGGATTTAAATTGCTTTTCATATTTAATTAACTTATTGTTGGGTTTAATTATTTATTTTCATTTTAATCACTATGTTCGAATTATTTTATTTTACTTGCTGTTTTAAAATCGTTTCTGTTGGATCATTTTCGTGACCCAAGATGAGGATTGAACCTTATTTCTTTTCCTACATTTTCTTTCCTCTTTTATTTTTCTTCTTTTCTTCTTTTCCTTTGTTTCTTCTTTCTTTTTCCCTGGCTCTTCCCACGCGCACGTCTCTCCCTCTCTCTTCCCGTGCGTCGCCCCTCTCCCCCAGCCCGCTGCCGTGAGCCGGCGGTGACTGACACCGCGCCTCCCATCAGCTCCCCCACCGGCCGGCGACCTCACCCTCCGATTTTCGGCCCCTCTCGCGCCGCCGTTAGCAGCCACGAGCCCATTGAAGCCGCGGCACCTCTTGTGCTCGTGCTCCGCCGTCGCACCACCATTGGCCACCATCTTCTCACCACATCATCCTCGACCTTCTAGCAACCCAATGGACCCAACCCCAGCTCCGATCCGTCACCGATGAAGCACAACCAACCCCATTTCCGATTTGGGTGTTTTTGGTCTTTAACCGCCTATTGCGCCGCCACCCATGGCCAACCACCACCACCACTAGCTTCACTGACCTCCCTAGGCCCTACCCTATCATTCTTGGGTCTTCGTTTGTCTCCGTTGAAAAGTGGGTATTTGAGACCCACGGCCACAGTGCATTTTGCATTGTTACGTTGCTCAGATGTCACTTCTTGCAGCTTCGTGATCTTTCAGAAATTGCTATATAGCGCTGTAAGTATTTCTCCCAAGAACTTTCGTGATTTAAATGTATTTTTGCACTAACTCATTTCACTGTATTTGGTTGAACACGCCGAACTGAGTTCCAGGAGTACGGGGGTCGGATGGATTGGTGATTGGAGTTGTTTGTGTGATCGATTGGGTTGGTAATTGTTGGTTTGGATATTGTGTTGTTCATGTACATTGCATTTTGCATGCATAATCATGTTTGTAAAGGAAACTGGGTTTTCGTGTATTGCATTCATGTTCATGTATTTATGAAAACTGGGTTTTCATGTGAGAATGGATTTTGGGTGCGTGTGTATCACGACCCCAAGCCGAGATGGGGCATTATCTCGGTGGAGCTCCTCAGGTTACTCGAGAGCGGAATATACTAAGTAACGTCCCTTGGATTGTCACTGGGCGACAATGGGATCGGACGAGATGTCTCGTGCCGACTCCGTGGTCCTTTTGCTGGCGCGGACTAGAGGATGTCTGGCCATGAACGCGCTAGGCGCGGAACTGGACATCGCTTGTTGCATAATGGGTGCTCGGCCATGAACGCGCTGGGTGCGGAACTGGGGATCGCTACGAAGCCAGGACGTGCGGATGATCCCTAGGGGAGATCATGGTGCATATGGTAATAATGGATTAATGAACTATTTTCTGGGAAAATAGTGTGTGTTGGATTTCTGTGTAAATTATTTTCTGGAAAAATGTTTTACGGATATTTTAGGCCAAATGGGATTTTGGCATGTGTTGGAAATAATCATTTTTGGGGAAAATGATGTTTTGAGGAAAATGCATATTTCATCATATGCATGCATGTTGGTTGCATTAATGCATTTTCATTACGTGGTTATTTGGGTTATACTTACCTGCAGTACCATTTTGTGGTAACGCAGATTTTGATGCAGATAAGGAGGATGAGGGCGAGCCTGAGGAGATGGCTCCGCCCGAGGAGTGATCTGGGATCACTTGCTTGGTTATTTTATTTTACTGTATTGTATTTTAATTTTGGATGACTGTATAACTACTTTTTAAACCTCTACTGATATTTAAATTGTATTCAAATTCTGGTACTTAGTTGACTAATCCGCTGCGTTGTTTTTATACACTGTTGCATGTACACACACACTTGGCGCTTTCGTTGGGATGTGTGATCGTGTTGTTATCATCCCAGCATCTCGATTCCTGTATTTCCTTCCATGGGGGTCGGGGGTGCCACAAAGGAACTTGCCGGTAAAATCTAGAAACCTCACCAGGTTAATTTTTGCCAAGAAAACTTGGCACTTTTCCCACTGACATTTTGCCGCCGGCAAATATTATTTGCGGCAACCCTTAAGTGCCGAAAATACTTATTTCCCTTCAATATATGATCACCGAAAATAGTCTATGATAAAAGAAAAAACAAGGTTGTAAGACATGCTACATAAAAAATACAAATCCACATTATTCCATCACCTTTCACGAATTTATTCAAGCTCCCAAGGATTAGGTGGTTACACTGGATGAATACAACTTGAAAATCCAGCAACTTTTTTTTTTTTATAAGTAATAATATTATATATGTCAATAGGGGTAACCAAGTACACTAGACGAATACAAAAAAACACCTAACCCATATAAGAGAGCCCCTAATGACCCAAAAGCCCATGAAAACCTACCCAAAATACACCAAGCCCAAATTGGAATGTAACACACCTCCTTGACCCTAGCCCCTAGTTTCCATAAAACTAATCCTCTACCCGAGCATCCCACTAAGAGAACGTCTTCATAAAGCCCTCCCTTAGTCTTCCCTCGACTTGAGCTACCTCCCTTAGCATCATAGTTGATTGCCCATGAAAGAATCTTTAACTCCTTGCTTTTCTTTAACTTTTTGGTTTCAAGCGGGTGGCTTGCCTTAATTACTGTGAGTAGTGCTTTAAATTGGTCTTCATATTCTCCATGTTCTCCATATGAAAGTCCCAGGATTTTTTGAAACCCGTTAGCTTTATTCAGAATCCAATCCAATGTTGAACCCACTATATCATTAATCGGAAGAAGAGAAGCCAGGAGAACGGCATTATCCCTAGTCATAGTACCCGACTGTGCTCCCAACTCTAAACCATCCCCCACACGAGGCACCAATGACAATTCTAAACCTTTCCCAACAGGAGGCACCAATGACAAATTGATAATTTCCTTCTCGCCATATGGTTGCTCGACAGCTATATGGTTGTTGTCCCCTCCATCAACATTGCTTGTATTTGCTCCACCCCTCGACGATCCTTGTTGTGCCACTTTGTCTGACCCTTCTGCTTCCTCAAGAGGGGAAGCACTACCTTATATTACCCCGTTTGCATCTTCTATAAGAGGCTCAACTGTTTCTTCCAAAGTACTCGAGACCTTGGAGGGACCCCTGTCTTCAACTAAAAAGGAACCCTGGACATAAGTACCTCATCTGCAACTGGTGCCTGAGACCCTACAACTCCCTCAGAAGGTATAGTGACATTGGCATGAACAAAGATGCCAGCGTCCAATGACCCTATCTGTGACAGCATTGACACACCCTTTTTCGGCACACTTGTACCCACGACTAGGTCCAACCCCTTATCCACTTTAATCACAAGATCTCTTACATATTCCATAACTCCCTTCAATTGAGATTTGACATCCCACAAGACCCCCTCCAGCTCTCTCAATGTCACTTGACGTCCTTTGTCTCTTACAAGTGTCTTGCCCTTTCTTTCTGCTATTGAGCTGATCTCGATCGGACTACCAGCCAGTGACCTCAACACCACTGCGTACGAAGCACCTTTGACTGAGGAAGGCCTTTCCACTATTTTTCAATCAACAAACTCCCCACTTCGAGTAGTGGCTTTGGATTCAGTGACACTTAGAATAGACTGCAGAAAGCCTTTCTATCCAATGCCATTTGTGCCCTCCAGAATCACCAACAAACCTTTCCTCCTTCCACTTCAAAATTTTGAGAGATGCAGAAAATTGCCTATGTTAACATGATGTTGAATGCTAAAAACTCCATTACCCATCCTTAGCTGTCAGAAGAAACCTTGATGACAATTAAGTTCTAAAAAATCCTCAATCCCCTTAGCCACCCATGAAGTTGTCATCCCCCCAAGACACATGAAGTTAACTATCATTTTGCTACGTTCAAAAATACGAGAGATATTTCGTCCCTTCTTTGTAAAAACGAAAGTATTTTATTCCACTTTTAACCACCTGTCACCTTCCTATTGGAACGAATCCACATCATGCTTCATCTTCATTTGTCAAATCCCTCTACAAATCTATTCCCACTGCTCACTGCTGCTCCCACTTCATCCTCTTAAGGTAAATTGCAGATTTGTGCCCACTCGAAAGAACCAGATCTGAAGATGTGCCCAATTGAAAGACCCAAAAACCAGAACCAGATCTGTGCCCACTCTAGCACTGCTACCTTGCGGGTGAATATCTGGAAGAAGAGGAGAGGATTCTGCAAATCTTTGGAATATAGATATCTGCCCTGTGTTACGAAGGCTAGAGGTGTTACTGCGACTCTTCGACTGAGACCGTATCGTGGGCGTGGTTGCGGCATGAACGACAAACGACTTTAGAATTTAATCTTGCAAAAAATCTAGTTGTCAGAGAGAGGACTGACGCCGAATGACCCTCAACGATGTTGCCGAGGTCCGTCAACCTTGTTTGTGACGATGGTGAGAAGCTGCTCGTCGACAAGGGTGGGGGATGGGTGGTGTCTTATCCAGGTGTTAATGGGATTTTCTTGCAAAAACTCTGGTTGTTGGATGGAGGACCGATGCTGGACAGACCCCAGCGAGGTCCAGCGACCTTGTCTGTGATTTTGGTGATATGCCACTCGCCAGCTAGGGTGGGGGAGGGGTGGCAACCTGTTTGTGTTTTTAGGGTTTTTGCTCTCTCTTTGTGAAAAATCCACCAACTAAAAGCACGAAAAAGAAGGTTGAGCCATATGAGGCTAATGATTTTACTTGTATGTAGTTTTAAAGGAACTTGCAATACCTAATATTAATCTAACATATTTTAATTTCCTTCAATGATATGTGCACAGTACATAGCCTTTCATTAACAAGATATGGAGAACTCATAACCTACCTTGGTTGGATATTTGACTTCTCCTTGGAATTTGTCATTTTAACAGCTTGCAGTTTTTTCAACCTAAAGATACACATCAAATACCTATATCAATAAAACACACAAAAGGCTCACCAAAGGAACAAAATGCATAGATGGCTTGGTCAAGTGTGGAAACAATCACCACAATGCATGCTAATCTTGGCACAGTTTATTAGAGAATCTTTTCCAAGCTTTTCAACTTAGAAAAATCAAGGAAGCGATCTTTATCATGATCATCATAGCTTAGCCAAAGAATTGAGACAAAACCAAATGATCAAAAGGGGCCACCTTCTTGGCAACAATTGTTAAATTTGTGATAGAAAATTGTAGGGACCCAAAGAAGCCCAAACCACATATGGACTTATACTCCAAAATGACTAGTCGAGGTTAGAAATTGGAGCCCTTTATAATCATAATAAATAGTAAGAATCTGGATATTTTGAAAGTTAACAAACCAGTTCAAAATCTCTGCATTCAAGCATCCATTGAATCTATATTTTGAAACTAGATGACTCTCTTTTATATTTTGACTTATCAATTGATCTCTCTAAAAAGCACGAAAAGCTGATGATGGGTTTTTTGCTGCTTGGATCAAGATAGTGGAACCACTCAAAATTATGCTAATAAGTCAAAACATAAATACCACAATACTAAAAGAGGAGCAAAACAAGACAAGAACAACATTTGTAATTGCATTTACTTTATCTATTTGGGAGACATGTAACAGTTTAATTTAGTTCAAAAATAAAAAAAAGAATAAGAGGAAGAAGCAGGTTCTATAAGGCTCTATTAGTCCACAGAAAATGGATTGGCATTTAATAGAATGATTGAATTCCTGCATTTTACCCTTTTGTATTCTTCAAGCCATTTCTCCTCCTCAGTTGCATTTCTCCACTTCTCTACATCGTCCAAGATATCCTTCCTGCTTAGTGACTGCTCTTTCGCTCTTGCAATTTGATCATCCATGCGTGAAAGAAGATCAGAGAGATCCACATTACTAGTGAAGACATCAAGACATTTGAGCACAACCACATAGCCATTTTAAAACAGTTTCTACCTAAAAAAAGCATGTGTTCAACATCAAGCACTGTAACAGTATGATGATATAAGACCTTGAAAAGGAAACCATATCTTAGTCTAAGAGTAGGAAAGCTGATATGAATCTAAACCATTTCTGCCTCACAGAATCAGAGATTGAAACAACAAAATGCAATCAATAAAGAGTTTCATAAAAATCTACAAACGCGTGAACAAGAGCATGTAGAAGAAATATATGTATGTCTTCTACTTTCCTCTCCTGCAACCAGTTAAGAATGCACAAAAATAATTCCACAAAAATAATCATATCTATATACCGACACCATTTAGCTCACTAGTAAGTCACATGGTCCATGTCAAGTAATGTGCAGCCAAATAGTCAGAAGACAAGTAATATATCTGTCACTAGTAAGTCACAAGACAAGAACAACATTTGTAATTGCATTTACAAGACTATTGGTTGCTCCCTTGTGAGCAAGCAGCCAATAGTCTTTTAGAGCACTAATACATCTCATTTCTTTATCTCTGTAGTTTAACCGATAGTATTGCTGACATTTTAAAGCAAGGGTTCCTCAATCATTCGTTAAAATAAATACAAAATTATACAACTCTTGATTAGGGGAAACCCCCATAAACCTTCAACATTATCATTTGAGTCAATTACAAGTAACCTAAGGGAAGTTGTTCACATACAATACAATGAAACTAGCATTAAACTACATGGTACTTTTATCTCAATATTTCTTAAATAATAAAGGCAAGAGAAACAAATCGACAAAACATATAAATTGAAGGAGAGAAGAAGAAGAAAGTTAAACTTCAACTTGAAGTCCCAGCATCGCCCATCAACTTCATGTACAGAGTGTCATGTTGAAATTGGATCTAAAATATGGAATTGAAAGTTGAGAGCTCCTATAAAAACAGTACAGTGGTTCTTTTCAAACACTTTTTTTTGTAAGTAATGAATTGCGGTAAAATGCAAAAAGGAACACCCTCCTATTGTACTAGAAGCATACAAGAGCAACACCCAAAAGTTAAGAGTATTTCAAACTTGGTTCTTAAAACACTCCCAGTTGCTAGAAATCCATATGGTAGAAGGCCGAGTTGCCATCTTTTGCAATGAATTTCACTACAGTACCTACTGCTCTAGCTAATTGTCTATCATTTTCAGATAAGAATGTTATGTATGGACATGCCTAAGGACAAATCGGTACCCCTAATGGAGTAAGTGGAAGGCAAACAAAAAAATTTGACACATTTTGCCATTCTCGACTTTCATCAGACACCCAAAGAGGGACTCCACCAATCAAGTTCTAGTGAAGATCATTCGATTAATACGACTCTAATAAATGTTACACAATTCCTTTCTTAAGGTTCAAGGAAAAGGCAGAACACAAAAAAATTGAATAGAACAAGACCAAAAAAAAGTTACAAAATAAAGAGGAAAATTAGTGAGATCAATGGACGGACAGAGGGAGAGAGCTTATTGAAATGGAGACTGGTTGGAGGAGTTGGCGGAATTCCTTGGGCTGCGGTGGCTCAGTTGGGGCAGCCCAATCATGGAGGGAGAGACATCTATCGGGACCAATCGATTAGATTTCGTTAAATCTCAGTCCAGACATGAAAAAATTACAGGTTTACAACCCAGAATTTCTGTTTGGGAAACCATAAGAAAACTCCAAGACAAAAGTGCAATACCCAAGGAAAGGGTAAGAAAATAATACTGAAAACAGGATTCAATACTTAATAGTGAGCATTTACGGACTTTGCACCTCACTTCAAAGGTGAGAGATTTAGGAAAAAAAAGAAGCAGCAAAAACAACATCAACCCTAGGTGCCATATTCAAAGCTAGAATGTGGCAAGAGATAGCCATGTGATACTCATCGAACTAAGTTCGAGGAAGGATCCAAAAGCCATTAAAAACATCTATTTTGGACCCTAGTTTCAAAAATGGACCCATGCGATGCCGAAGGACCAAAAAAAGCATCCGATTCTTTTTTGTATAAGGGGCCTCACAATTCATAACCAATTTTTTTTTGTTAATCTAACCAAATCGAGGACGAAAATTTATCTGCTCGGATTTCAATTAAGGAAAATCCCAACCTAAAAGTTGAAATAGAGAGACTGAGAGAGACGAGCAAAGAGAGAGAGAATCACCAGCTAGGCTAGGCTAGGCGGCGATAGTGACAACGATTGAGCAGCCTTTGGCACAGCGTGTGAAGCTGCGGTAGCGGGAAGAGCATGAGTTTTAGAGAGAGAGAGAGAGAAGATTGCTTCGTTTGTTTTCAGAAAACATCTCATCTCATCTCATCTAATCTAATCATTACAATTTTTCCAACTTCCAATACAAAATAAAATAAACAATTTAACTTTTTCAAATCCTAAAATAAAAATAATATTAAAAAATATATTTTCACAATACTTTATTCAACTTTTCAACTTTAATCTCATCTCATTTCATCTTTAAAAACAAACGAGCCCTGAAATATAAAAGAGGGAGGATTGGGATGGGGGAAAAGAAATACTGAATGTTTAATTGTGACCTTTTGCGTCGATTATTGTCGTCGCAAATACTTTCAAAGTATGAAATATTTTAAACGGCAGTTCACATTTGCCGTAAAACATTCAAATGCGCCACAATAAATTATTTCCAGCCAAATTCTTTGCGGCTATAATGTTATCGCTGAAAAAGTACTTTTTCCCGGTGAATTTCTTACTCGCCAAACACAAAAGTTTAAAATAGCAAAAACTTGCTTTTTGTCCAAATTGTAATCGCCGGAAACTATCGTAGCCGCAATGACGACTTTTTCTTGAAGCGCGAGCTAACGATCTTAACATGGACTAGGAAGATAATCATAATTTGAAGCCATTGACCTTATTATATTTACTATTTCTTCTGTGTAAGGTCAGATTTTAAGTCTTTTAGAATACTTATGTCCAAGTAAATGGTGTGGCGAACTCGAACCCCATGTGTGATTTGATAGAAATTGTGACACCGGGATCTTGATCATATGGATCATACACCCCATTGCCATGTGCAAGTTTGTGCAAACATGCAAAATGTGTACTGTATAAATATCGCAGCGGAAAAATATAAGATAGTAAAAAATTAAGTACCAGAAAGTTAGAAAACGATACAACCCGAAAAATAGTCCTCCAAGAGGTTATACAGTTATCCTAAATAAAGCGGTTATAGATCCCACAACAAATACAGATAAGAAATAAAATCAGCAAGCCAATCACTCATCTGGCAGAGCCGCTCCCTCTGG
Organism: Juglans regia; assembly: GCF_001411555.2. Lineage (NCBI taxonomy): Eukaryota > Viridiplantae > Streptophyta > Magnoliopsida > Fagales > Juglandaceae > Juglans > Juglans regia. The sequence continues at coordinate 3,353,330 of NC_049905.1, forward strand.
CTCTAACTCCTCCTCTGCATGAAAATCTACGGTCCCATAAAACAAAACCGTAGGTAGGATTACTGCAGTGAGATTTCACAATCTCAGTAAGTAATCAACATGCAACATCTAAGAGTTTTAAACATGCATTTATACAACCAACAAAGTAAGACAACCATTCATACAAAAGACCACAATATCATTTCTTCCACTCTTTCCCCAAATAACACATTTAAACAGCACACTCACGCCAAAAACCCTTTGAGCCTAAAACACAACCATTTATTACGCATGCACTATGGTCTCCCCTATGGACCATAGCACACCCAGGCTTCCTTCGTCACAGCACAGGTAACGACCTTGAATGTGACTTAGTTATGAGTGTTGTCTAGCTCCACACCCAGTGCTTAACGTGACCAGGCAACCTCTAGCCCCCGCCAGCAGAGCATTACTGAGCCCGTTGTCATCCAGCTACAACCCAAAAGACGTCACTCAGTTTATTACGGTCCCAAGTGACTATAGGAGCTCCATCGTGATAATGCTCCATCTCAGCTTGGGGCTGTGATACGCACACACCCACAAGATTTCACCAGTATACGAAAACCCAGTTTTCAATCCACACAATATGGCATAACACAACACAATTAAATAATTAGAACAAATAGTAATTATGGTAAAAAAAATCCAAATACATGACAGGTAGTATATTGGATGACATGGCATAACACACATAGGACAATATACAACATCATAACAATCACAATATTCACAGTTTCATAGTTAAGAAGGGCCTTAAGGCTGAAGACCTTTCTTAACACAACCAGACTACAAACAGAGTTAGTGATAAATTCACATCTTAAACTCAAGAGTCGTGCTGGAGAGTTACTTACAATGCTGATGGGCAAATCTAGAAAATCGTGTGTGCATTGATCTATGGAGTCCCACGATTGGATGAATGCGTGCATTGCTATGCAAACAAGGACGGTTAGACTAAATCTGAAAGCAGTCTGAAAATTAAAACACAAAACAAGTGGCAGAAGGCTTATTGAGGTGGCGCAAAGTGTGGCGAAGCGGTGGAGGGGCAACGGCGGAGTAAGGTGGTAGAGGCGGCTCTGGCGAGCAACCGGTGGGATTTCTCTCAAAGGGGATGTCACATCTGGTGTGCTAGTGGGTGGAGGAAGAGATTCTCGCGGTGGAGGGTGGCGGAGCACTGCGGGATAGTGGCCAAACGTGGGCCTTAGCTCACGAGTTGGGCTGTTTCAAGGGAAAAAGATGATGGGAGCGGGAAAGGGAAGGCCAAGGGTGGTTGACGGCGCGAGGTCAACGAGAGATCCACTTGTGGCACATGACCAATGGTCTCTAGCGGCAGTGAACCATTTCCATGGTTGAAATTGTCACGGTTTGTAGCGAGGAGGGGGAGAAAAAGAATATTGGTCGCATGGCTAATTGGTTGGGGGAGCTGGGCAATGGTGCAGGCCGGTGGTGGAGGGGCTCGCTATGGTGGATGTGCGGCACAGTGCAAATAGTTGAGAGGGGCGGTAATGCAGCTCTAGGCTTGGAGGAGGAAGAAAGAAGAAGAAAAGAGAAAAAGAAAGAGAGAAGAGAAAGAAATGGGTGCGGCGCTGGTTGGGGGGGGGGGGAATCAGACCTTAAGCAAAACGACACCGTTTTAAGGAAGGAAACAAATTTCACCCTTCAACTAGCCAAAACGACGTTGTTTTAGGTGAAGGCGCTGGGCTTGCTCAAGCACACGGGCTCAGTTAAAAGCTCAGAACACAATAGACAAACCTCCTTCCTAGCCCACTACGCCAAAAGCCCAAACCAAAAAAGAATAATAGAAGTAAAATACAATAAAATAAAATAAAACAACCAATAATACTATAAAATAAATAAAAACACACAAATTTTAGGATCTCTCATCCTCCACTCCCTAAAAGAAATTATCCTCGAAATTGGCAAGCTCAAACCATTAATTCCAAGACAAGTTACAAGAAACAATTTAAAACATGCTTGAGAAAGGCATACAATCAATAATACCCAAACAGATATGGGTAATGCTCTTTCATGTCTGCCTCTCTCTTCCAAGAGAAATCTTGAGCCAATAGATCCCCCCATGACACCTTCACAAGAGGTATTGTCTTGGATCTCAGCCTTTGCTCTTTCCAATCCACAATCTGTGTCGGTGCAAGTTCATAGGTAAGGTCAGGCTATAGTTGGATGTTATACGGGTCGACAAATAGTGGCTCTTGCTGTCTGAAACTTTTCTTCAGTGATGATACATGAAATACATCGTGCACCTTCCTAAAATATTCTGACAAAGCAATCCTATAAGCAACAGGCTCAACCTTCTCCATTATCTGAAAAAGGGCTGACATACCATGAACTAAGCTTCCCTTTCTTCCCAAAACGTTTGACGCCCTTCTTGTGTGAGACTTTGAGATACACCCAATCACCTTCTTTGAATGACAGGTATCTTCTTCTTATATCTGCATAACTCTTCTGACAACTCTGCGTTGTTGCCATCCTGTCCCTTATGTCTCTAACCTGATCCTTCATCTCTTGAACTATTTCTGGCCCAAGAAGTATGCGTTCACCAACCTCATCCTAAAATAACGGTGATATGCATTTCCTCCCATATATAGCCTAATAAGGTGCCATCTAAATGGATTCTTGGAAGTTGTTGTTGTATGCAAAATTTATAAGCGACAAGTGATTCTCTCAACTACACTTGAAATCCAAGGCGCAGGCCCGCAATATATCTTCAAGAGTCTAAATGGTGTGCTTTGATTGGACGTCTATTTGGGGTGATAAGTACTGCTAAACTTCAACTTAGTGCCCATGGCCATCTTCAAGCTCTTCCAAAAATGGGATGTGAACCGCGGGTTCCGATCTGACACAATGCTCTTAGGTATCCCATGCAAATGTACTATCTCCCTTACATACAACCGTTTCAACCTTCCCAAAGTGTCGATTTTAGTGATAGGTAGGAAATAAGCACTCTTGGTCAGCCAATCAATAATCACTCAAAACGAATTCTTTTTGCTAGGAGTTCTTAGCAAAACCACTACAAAATCCATCGCAAAGTCTTCCCACTTCCACTTTGGAATTGAGTGGGGTTGGAGATTACCAGCAGGTCTCTGGTGTTCAGCTTTGACTTGTCGGCAAGTGGCACATCTCGTGACGAACATAGCAATGTCCTTCTTCGTCCCTTCCCACCAAAAACTTCTCTTTAAGTCCCAATACATCTTCGTGCCTCCGAGGTGAACTGAATAAGGAGCCACATGCACCTCAGCTAAAATCCTCTCCTTAAACTATGAATTAGTGCAAATCACCTTGCGATTTCCCAACAACGGAATACCATACTTACCCAAACTGAAGTGTGCAGGTCCTCTTAATTTTCTGACTCTCTTCCGGATATCTAGTAGCTTCGGGTACCTCCTTTGAAGAGTCTTCAATTCTTCAAAATCAACAATTCAGACTTCATGCATAGAGGCTAACACTTCCTCTTGCTATGAACTCTCAACAGGAAGCCTCCTACAAAGGAGAGAGTCTAACCCCGATGACTCAGCCTCATTTACCAAATGGGATTTCTGACTTATCGCATCAGCAACTTGGTTCACCTTCCTAGTATGGTACTTAATCTCGCACTAGAAGTCACTGATAAACTCTAACCACCTTCTTTACCTCATGTTGAGATTTTTCTGTGTGAAGAGATGCTTTAAGCTTTTATGGTCAGTGTAGAACTCACAAGCCTCTCCATAAAGATAGTGCAACCAAATCTTAAGAGCAAAGAGCACTGCTGCCAACTCCAGATCATGAGTGGATTAGTTCCTTTCATGATCCTTCAGCTGTAAGCTACTACTCACCCCTCCTGCATGAGAACACATCCCAACACAAACTTGGAAGCGTCACTAAAAACCACAAACGGCTTGTGCGGCTTAGGAAGTGCCAAAATAGGTGCTAAAGTCAATCTCTTTTTCAACTCCTGGAAGCTTCTCTCGCACTTATCAGTTTAAACAAACTCAGCCTTCTTCTTGGTCAGGGCAATGAGGGGTCCGAAAAATCTAGAAAACCCTTCCACAAATCTTTGATAATACCTTGCGAGTCCAAAGAAGCTTCGAATCTCAAGCGCCGATGTGGGACGCTTTTAGGCCAAAACAGCTTCAACCTTACTGGGAACTACATCCCGACCTTCCTGAGAGGTGACATGCCCGAGAAACCTGACTTCATCCAGCCAGAACTCACATTTGCTAAGCTTTGCATACAACTAATGTTCCCTTAGCTTACCCAGAACCAACCGTAGGTGACTAGCATGCTCCTCAAAATCCCGAGAATAGACCAGAATTTCATCAATAAAGACTACCACGAAAGAATCCAGATAGGGCCGAAACACTCAGTTCATCTTGTCCATAAGAGCTGCAAGGGCATTAGCTAGTCCAAAAGGCATCACTTTGAACTCATAATGCCCATACCTTGATTTGAAAGCAGTCTTCGTTACATCCTTGTCTCTTATTCTTAACTGATAATAACCCGACCTTAAGTCAATCTTTGAAAAAGTAGCCATGCCTTGGAGTTATATATATATATATATATATATATATATATAAAAGAGCAGGAACTCACATGTCCAATAGTGACCCCTCCCAATATTTATTAAAAAATCACTCACTTATGGCAGAAGAATACCGTGGTGACAAGAAAAGACCATAGAACTGGCCCACAATCAAACAAACCAAAAAACTATAAACAAAACCCACCAGAAACCCAAACAAAACAATTTAAACACATAATTCCAAAACCCGAATCTAACATCTTAACGAAGGAAAACTCAAAGTATCCAAATGACACAGACCTCTAAGAACCCGAGGCAAATTATAACTACTAAAAAAATCCCAATTAGAACCCGAAGCCCCTACCTTAGCTAACCAATCCGCCACCCTATTACCTTCACGAAAGACATGCTAAAACTGACATTGAACCGTGCAAGCTAAATCAACAATTTCCTCCCAAAAATCCTCAAGGTACCACACTCCACATCTCCCTCTAAGCCACCAAGAAATAACTACCATAGAATCTATTTCAACTATCACATTTGAGATATTCAAAGATTTGCATTTTCTCAACCCATGAAGGAGAGCTATAAGCTCCGCCTTATTATTCGAACCAAAACCAATATGAGAAGCATAAGCCTGAACCATCCCACCAGAAGCATCCCGTATAACCCCACCAATGCTACAAGAACCAGGATTACCAATACTACTACCATCTGTATTCAGTTTAAACCACCCCAACGGCGGTTTCTCCCACCTCACCACTCTACAACATGGAGCTTTCGGAATCACCGGAATAATCCGCAAGGCTTCTAGTATCAAGCCATCACGACGAGATAAATTATTCTTTTGCTTAGCCACCTGTGAAAGAGACCCTAACCACCCACAAATAGAATGAACAACAGTATTATGTGATTCCAAAATACCTTCCATTCTAGCAAGATATCTCCTCCTCCAAAGATGCCAAGTAACAATAATGGGAATGATGCCAACAATAAAGCCCACTCGTGAGGAAGAGCTAGCACGCCTAAACCAAATCTCAACATTCTGTTTCCAAGTTCTACCAAGAGGTATGCCAATAAGAGAACCAAAAAAAGACCACACTCTGTGTGGGTATTCACCCTCAAAAAGCACATGATTAATATCTTCTATATGACCACGATTGCAACAATCACATTTAGAAACAAGCTGAATACCAATGCGGCATAATCTATCATCCACACTTAAGGCCATAAATCATGACCTCCAAAAATGGATAGACATTTTTAACGGGAGATTCTTATGCCAAATCCATGCATGCCAATCCATAGAATTACCTCTAATACGAATACAGTTCCATGCAGATTTAGTAGAGAACATACCTGTGTCCGTAGGAGTCCAAATTAGAACATCCTTCCCATTCTTTAGGCCAGCTAAAGCATTTACAATCTGATCCACCTTATCATGCCCTACCAACTCCTCCAATAACTCCACATCCCAAATATCCGATAGCCTACAATCTTTAACTTTCAAAAGAGGAGAACCCATAACAGCCATCTCATTACTCAATGGAACATTATCCCTCCAATTGTCATACCCGAAAAAAAGATCACCCTCTTTAATCTTCCATTTAGAATTATTTAACAACAACGGAATACAATTAGCAACCATTCTCCAAAATCGAGAACCTTTATTATTATCTATAAGCAACCACGGTCGGGTTCCAACATATTTGGCTTTGAAAAAATTAGCCCATAAAGAGTTACCTTGAAAAAGGTTCCAAGCAAAACGCATATGCAAGGCTTTCTGAATGTCTCCAAGGCTTCGTAACCCAAGACCTCCTTCTTCCACAGGCTTACAAATCTTATTCCAAGCCAACCATTTTTTTTCTCCCCAAGAAAAAAGAGCTCATCAATCTATGAATCTTGGCAATAGTAACTTGAGGTACCTGTAAAACAACAAGTAGATGGATATTCATACTAGAAATAACATGCCTTAAAAGAACAAGTTTTCCTCCCTAAGAAAGAAGCCTCATCTTCCATCCTCTAATCTTTTGCCTCACTTTATTCACCATGTCTTCTAGATAAGCCTGTTTCAACCGCCCTTGAATTATTGGCACACCTAGATATTTGAAAGGGAAAGTCCCTTCCATAAAGCCTGTTTGACGTAAAATCCACTGCTTACGCCGATGTGGAATTTTATTAGAACAATACAAAGCAGATTTCTGAACATTAATAGTTTGACCTGACCACCTCTCATATTGCATCAAAATTTGTTGAAGAACCCGCATCGATCTTTGGCTTCCATTAGAAAAAACCATGACATCATCAGCATACATCAAATGAGAGATATAGGCATACCTCGGGCCTGAGAGAAAAGGCCAAACTGATTCTCTTGCACACTCCTATGGATCAAGTGGGAAAGGACCTCTTGTTGAATGATAAACAAGTAAGGAGATAAAGGATCACCTTGACGGAGAACTCGACCACCCGGAAAGAAACCCTTAACAGTGCCGTTCATCATGACAGAATACCAAGGGTTAGAAATACATGAATAAATCAACTCACAAAATTGAGAGGAGAAGCCAAACCTTCGCAAAAGCGTTATCAAGAATCCCCAATCCATCCGATCATAAGCTTTCACCATATCCACTTTTAACAAAATATTACCCCCATGTATTCTATTATTGGTAGACTGCACCAACTCCTGTGTGAGGTTAATGTTCTCAAAAATACTCCTTCCAGGAATAAAGACATCTTGATTAGAAGAAATTAAGCGAGGTAAAAAACCAGTTAATCGAGAAACAATAATCTTGGAGCAAATTTTATAAAATACTGAACAAAGACTGATAGGACGAAACTTATCAAAACCTGTAGGAGACTCAATCTTTGGTATAAGAACCAAATATGAAGCAGTGAAAAATTTGGGAAGATCCTTGGTCATAAAGAATTCCTGAACTGCCTTCCAAACATCAACCTTAACCACCTCCCAACAATTTTTATAGAAACCTGATCCAAACCCATCAGGACCCTGAGAGCTTTGATTAGGAATGGAAGATAAGGCCTCAAACACTTCCTCTAAAGTAGGCGGCCTAAGCAAAAAAACATTTTCCTCCTCAAGTATAACTAGATCAATGAGTCCTTCCAGACTAGATTGCTCTATGGGCGGCTCTCCTCGAAGTGAATTATGAAAAAAATCCACCGCCCCTTGGTGTATACACTCCAGGCTCTCATAATTAACCCCATTCAAACTCATTTCTAGCACCCTCTTCCTTCTCTTATTGGCAAGACAAGCATGAAAAAATTTTGAGTTACTATCACCCTCCAACTTCCATTTAAACTTAGCCATTTGAGCCAATCTCATCTCTTCCCGGTGTCTCCAACCAGCTAGATTTGAGACAACCTCATTAAGTTCTCTTTCCAAGTTAATCTCCCAATTTGATTGAAGTTGAAGCTCAATCACCTCCACCTGTTTGTCAAGGGCCTCAATACACCCTTGAGTGTGGCCAAATACTCTTTTATTCCATTCACGAAGCATCACCTTAGTATGTTTTAATTTCTTACTTAAACACAAGATCGTAGAACCTACCATCTGTAAACTCCAAGCATCTCGAACACAATCCAGGAAATTCGGATGATCCACCCACATTTGTTGAAAACGAAATGGAGACTGCCTATAGGAAAAAGGATCTTTCTTGAACTCAATGACCATGGGGGCATGATCTGAAGTCGATCTAGACAAATAAGAGCAAATAGTGTTAGGGAACAAAATACTGAAAGAACTATCCATTAGAGCACGATCAAGCCGAGCCCACGAACGAGCCAAACCCGACTGCCCATTACACCAAGAGAAACTACTCCCTTTCTTAGCCATTTCCATAAGACCCCCTTGATGAATCCAATCATTAAAATCATCCATAGCAACATTAGGCCGAGGTCTTCCTCTTCTCCTTTCCAAATCATTCCGAATAATATTAAAATCCCCCACAATAACACAAGGATCTAAACCCAACTGATTAATGTTGAGTTCTTCCCAACGGTTGCGTCTCTCCACCCAGGAACATTTGGCATAAATCACATGAATCAAAAATTTCTCCACACCATTCTTTACCACAACTGAAATAAATTGCATCCCCATCCTAACAACTTGCACTTTATAAATACTACTCCACAAAATCCATATTTCCCCCCCTTCCATCTCATTAGAAATAACCTTATCAAAATTTAGACTTCTAGCCAATTTACGGGCACCCTCTAAATTTTGAAAAGGTTCTAAAAGAGCAACAATTTTCGGTTTATATCTTCCCACTAACTTCTTTAATCTGTTTCTAAAGGTCCCAACCCCTCTAATATTCCATACCAAGATGGAATCAATCATTAAGCAATATTAGAATTTCGGGCTAGAACCCGAGAAGAACTACGCATTTTAATAAATTTCTTTTTGTTGTACCTCTTTTTACCTTCATTCACCTCAGAATCAGTAAAATACTCTTTCACTTGTGAGAAAACCTCTGGCTGTAGTTCTAGTTCCGGTTCCGAAAAGCAATTCTCATCCAATAGAATTTCTTCTTCAACTTCCTCATCAGATTTCTCTTCCACCGCTGACTGTTTCTTTTCTATTCTCAGACCAGTAATATCAATCCGTTCCGCAGGCAAATTGTGGTTCTCATCCATAGAAAGCTCCACATGACACGCACCCGTAACCTTCCCAGCACCATCTGGGTCATCAACATTTAAGACTAATTCTGTATCAGCCTCTGTTTCATCAAGAGAAAACACTTGCACCACACTATTACTCACAGGAGGAATTAATTCAATCCTCTGCATCGATTGTTCCTCCTTCTCAGATACCAACTGCACCATTTGATCTACCAACTGCATTGACAAGTCTTCCGTCTCAGGGACCAACTACACCTGATCTGCATCTACTACCTCCGTCACATTGCCCACCCCAGCATCCTCTGTTTCGTGCTCCATCCTCATAATATTTTCTACAACAACAATATTTTCCACAACAACCATCGAGGGAATTTCCACATTATCAACAGTTTGCTCAACCCCCTGATCATCTGTTAGCATCTTTGTCTCTGATTGACCTTTTTTAATCACTTTTCTGCCCCCAATCTTACCAACTTTCCTAGGATTACAAGTCCTTGCGTTATGAACCTGCAAATTACAAGAAGAGCAGTATGCCGAGAGCGTTTCATAGATAATTTCCTGCTTTCGATTGGAAGGTAGCCCAGGTGCTCCAATCCAGAAATGAGACAGCGGAGGTTTTGCAGCATCAACTTCCACACATAAGCATGCACCATCCGTTCTTGTTGCGCACCGAGTCGGATTGTCACGGTGGATGAAACTTCCAATAGGTGCCATCAGTATGTTCAAGAAACCTTCTTGATAAAAGTTTGGAGGGAGACCCGGCAAGGTAACCCATACCGGGACCCTAGAAGGCTCTGCATCCTCATTAAAATCTGGTGACCATCTGAATGCACGGTAAAAGTTTCCATTAATCTCACAAACCTCCCGCGATAATGCGTTGGTGAAATCAACTTCATTAGCCATGCGTACGAAGACGTTACGAGGCCTCCTCATGGATGATACAACAGGAATGGCCGTAAGACCCCAACGACTGTGAATGAAAGCCCTCACAGCATCCAACGAAGGTCTATTCTTCAGAAACTTAAGCACTACCGAATAGTAGAAAGGCTCTGCCGAACGTGCAATCTCTTCTTTAGTGAACTGGAAATATACCTCTCCTTCCACCATCTCTGGAGGTCTGGGAGCAAGGGTCATCTCAGGTATGGGTTGAGGGATGGCAGCCACCAAATCGGCAAAGGAAGGCTGACCGGAGCTACCATCAACGGCTGCCATGCAGCCTCACGTAAAGGCCAGAAACCGTGCGGCAACATGAAACCCTATTCTATAGAGAGAAAAAGGGTAAAAACGGAAAGTCACTGAAAGATTACTATATGCTTACCACCCATGCCTTGGAGTTGATTAAACAAATCATCGATCCTAGGCAGTGGATATTTATTCTTTATAGTCACCTTGTGAAGCTCCTTATAATTAATGCACATCCTAAAGGTGGCATCTTTCTTCTTAACAAACAGCATGGGCACTCCCCAAGATGAAGAACTGGGCTGAATAAATCCCTTATCCACCAATTCTTGCAACTGGATTTTCAACTCTTTCAACTCAATTGGTACCATTCAGAAAGGAGCCTTGTGCATCAGAGCTGCTCCAGGTTCCCGGTCAATAGTAAACTCGACATCGCGAATAGGAGGTAATACAAGGAGGTCATCTACAAAGACATCAGAGAACTCTTCAACGACTGGGATTCCTGCTACAGACTTCTTCTCTGATGGTTTAGACACCACTTGAACCAAATAGGCATCTGCCCCACTTGCCACGTCCTTCTTCGCTTGGATCGCAGATATGATCGTGGGTCTTGACTTTAGGTTACTTTTCACGAATTTCATGTAGTCCTCTCCAGGGAGTTGAAAACTAACCACACAGCTCCGACAATTGATATTCGTGAAGTGTTGAAATAGCCAATCCATACCCAATACGATGTCAAACCTAAGCAGCTTGAACACTATCAGGTAGGCATCAAGTGTCCTTTCTCCAAAATTCAAAGGACAACCTAAGGCGACCTTTGAACACCACATCGTCTCTTCATTGGGTAACGGCACGACCACAAACTGTGGTAAGGGCTCCGTAACCAAGTTGCACATCCATGCAAAAGTGGCAGAAACAAATAAGTGCACGCGTAAAATTCAGACAATCGAACACTACCTGATGAGATCAAATACATTCAATGAATTAAACCACGCAAGCATGAACCCAAAAGATTGGATTAGATCCATACCTGTGATGACTCTTGCATCATGGGTTTTCGAGGCCTCATAATCGACCTCACCAGGAGTCAGTACGTACACCCTTGCCTGCACTGTCTGCCTCTGATTTATCCTTCCCCTGCACTGACCTGCTCGATTTCCTTGGGGAGCATTAGGGCACTCACAAGCAAAATGCCCCGTCTAACCACACTTGAAGCATTGGATCCCACCTTGATGACAATCACCTTTATGTGATCTGTTGCACCTCCCATAAACTGAAGCTTGGCCTCCCATGCGCACACTAGTGGCTACCTGTGGTCAGGCCCCAGTCCTCGATACAAACTTCTAAGGTGACCCAGAGCTGCTCCCTTCTCCAAAGCTCCTCATCTTCTGGCTCGTCGGAGAGCCTACAAGACCGACAAATTCTCGCTCAGCAATCAAGGCCACCTCAACCAGCCTTTGAAAAGTCGAAACCTGAAGGCAAGCAACTTGCCTGCAAATCTCTTGTCGTAGACCCTCCTGAAAATGCTCGGTCTACATCTTTTCATTAGCAATGAGAAGTGTTGTGAGCCTTCCGAGCTCCATGAACTTTCAAGCGTATTGCTCAACAGTCATGTCCCTTTACACCAGATTGTTGAATTATCGTGCCTTCTGTCGCTTTACTATGTTTGGGAAGAAGTGATCGTCAAACTCTTGCATGAAATGTCGCCAAGTCACAGCCGCAAATGAGCCAACCTCCATCTCTAGGATATCTTGCTTAGTCTCCCACCGAGCGGCGGCTTCGCCTTGTAACATATAGCTTGCATACAACATCTTCTGAGACTCGGTGCATTCACAAATCTCGAATGTCCTCTCGAGATCATTAATCCACCTCCAAGCACGCAGTGGGTCCTCCTCACCCATAAATACGAGAGTCCTAAATGCCAGGAAGTGCTCATAAGAGCACCCACTCAGCTTTTCCCGTTGCTGCAGCAGGAAGTTCTGCTGGAGGAACTCCGTCATTCGGTTTAGCGCCCTAGCCATAGCGTAGTTCCCATCACCTCGCGGTTGCTCATCCTTGGGAGCTTGGCCAAAAGATTCATCACGTAGCATCCTCAGTCGCACCATCTTCCTGCCAAAATGGAACCCCTAACCCTGATCTTAATCTCAACAAAAGAAAACCCCATGATTCAAGCCGACACTTCTCGTACTGCAGCTAGGTGAAGAGTGGTTTTACCAAGAGCCAAATCGCTCTGATATCACCTATGGCACCCTCGACCCCCACGTGTGATTTAGTAGAAATTGTGGCACCGGAATGATGACCACACATATCATACACCCCAATGTGCAAGTGTGTGCAAACATGCAAAATGTGTATCGTATAAATATCGCAACGGAAAAATATAAGGCAGTCAAAAACTAAGTACCAGAAAGTTTAAAAATGATACAACCAAACAAATAATCCTCCAAGAGGTTACACAGTCATTTGGCTGAAAAATATAAATAAAGCGATAACAGGTCCCCCGACAAATATGGATAAGAAATAGAAACCAGCAAGCCAATCACTCCTTCGATAAAGCGAGTCCCTCCGACTCTAACTCCTCCTCCACATCAAAGTCTACAAGGATTATCACAGTGAGATTTCACAATCTCAGTAAGTAATCAACATGCAACAACCAAGAGTTTTAAACATGCATTTATACAACCAACAAAGTAAGAAAACCATACATACAAAAGACCACAATATCATTTCTTCCACCCTTTTCCAAAATAACACATTTAAACAGCACACTCACGCCAAAAGCCCCTTTGGCCCCAAACACAACCATTTATTATGCAAGCACCATGGTCTCCCCTATGGACCATGCGCACACCCTGCCTCTATTCGTCACACCACGGGTAATAACCGTGCATGTGACTTCATTATAAGCGTTGTCCAACTCTATTCCTGGCGCGTAACATGACCAGACAGCCTCTAGCCCTAACAATAGAGGGGCCATGGAGTTGGCATGAGAGCATTACCGTCTTGTCTGAGCCCGTTTCACTCAATTTATTACGCTTCTAAGTGACCAGAAGAGCTCCACCGAGATAATGCTCCATTTTGGCTTAGGGTCGTGATATGCACGCACCCACATGATTTCACCAATACACAAAAACCCAGTTTTCAATTCATACAACATGGCATAACACATCATAGTTAACAATCAGAACAAAAAGTAATTATGATAAGAAAAAATGCAGATACATGATAGGCAATATATTGGATGACATGGCATAACACACATTAGACAATATACAACATCACAATATTCATAATTTCACAAACCCAACTACACGTGTGTAATCTCATCCTCCATCCTGCCCACGACCTAATTTCCAACAACAATTACGATTATCAACCCAACACTTCGCCGAGCCCAATGCCCTTCTTAACACAACCAAACTACAAACAATGTTAGTGATAAATTCACATCTTAAACTCAAGGGTCGTGTTGGAGAGTTACTTATGATGTGGAGAGGCAAATCGGGAAGATCAAGTGTGCGTTGGTCTACGAAGTCCCGCGATTGAATGAGTGCTTGCGTGGCAACACAGACGGACAAGGACGATTAGACTAAATCTAAACGCAGTCTAAAAATTAAAACACAAAACAAGGGACAGAAGGCCTACTGAGGTGGCGCAAAGAGTGCCGAGCGGCTACGGGGCAACGACTGAGTAGGGTGGTATAGGTGGCTTTGGCGGGAAAGAGGGCTACCGGTGGAATTTCTCTCAAAGGGGATGTCAAATCTGGGGTTCTAGTGGGTGGAGGAGGAGATTCTCGCAGTGGAGGGTGGTAGAGCATGGCAGGGCAGTGGCCAAACTTGGGCCTTAGCTCACGGGTTGGGCTGTTTCAAAGGAAAAAGATGATGGGAGTGGGATGGGGATGGCTAGGGATGGTTGACGGTGTGGGGTCTGCGAGAGATCCACATGTGGCCTGCAGTGGCGGTGAGCCATTTCCATGGCCGAAATCATCACGGGTTGCAGAGAGGAGGGGGAGAAGAAAAACAGGTCGCAGGGCTCACGGGTTGGGGGAGCTGGGCGATGGTGAAGGGGTTTGCTGTGGTGGATGCGTGGCACGATGCGGATGGCTGAGAGGGGCAGCGATGTAGCTCTTGGCATGGAGGAGGAAGAAAGAAAAAGAAAAGATAAAATGAAGAAAGAAGAGAAAGAGTGGGGTGTGGCGCTGGGCCCGATTTAAGGAAGGGAAAAAATTTCACCCTTCAGCTAGCCAAAACGAAGCCATTTCAAGTGGAGGGGTTGGGCTTGCTCAAGCACACAGGCTGGGCTTGATTTCCACCCTTTACTCGGCCCAAAAGCTCACATCACAACACACAAACCCCCTTTCCTAACCCACTACACCGAAAGGCCCAAAACAAAAAAGTATAAAAGAAGTAAAATACAAAGAAATAAAATAAAATAAAACAACAATAATACTATTAAATAAATAAAAACACACAAATTTTGAGTTCTCTTAAATGGTTTTGGTGGCATTCTTGATCTAACATTTTCTTTCTAACAAATGCAGGAGGTAGAGAAAATGGTCCATCTCAAGGCTAACGGAAGTACCAACAAGGATGGTTTAATTCCCCGACAATTGTTTACGAAGAACCACGAGAACCTGATAGAAAAGAAAGAGAAATGGATGAAGGACACATCAAGGTCATGCACTGTGGTGGGAACTTTTGTCATTACCATTATATTTGCAGCGGACTTTACCATTATAGGTGGTAATGATCAAACTACTGGCTTTCCAATTTTCTCAAAGAAAAATTCGTTTATGTTCTTTATAATATGCGATGGCCTATCCCTCGATTTTTCCACACTTTCAGTCTTGATGTTTTTGAGAATCGTTACATCACATTATTTAGAAGATGATTTTCTTGAAAAATTGCCGAGGTAGATGATACTAGTTCTTATCACCCTTTTATGTACTATTACGACCACTTGTATGATCGAGAGTTCGAGTCATGTTGCTTCGCCAGCTTACAATTCTCCTCCTAGAGCTCGAACACTAACTCCCTCAGCCTCTGCACCTCCTCCTTCCAGAGGTCTAGCGACTCCTGTAAGTTATCCCTAGTAAGGGTCTCAATCTTCCCCATGTTGGCCTTCACAAACATTGTCGGAGTGAGATTGTCGAGACCTCCTTGGCCTTTACTAACTTTGTCAGAGCCTCTGTCTCAGGCAGGACTATTGAGAACTCATTGACCTTCACTAACGCCACCACGACCTCAATCTCGAGTACAACCACTAAACCCTCGCAACCTCCAGGGGGCTTCTGTCAAGGTGACTTCATGCTAGGGAGAATAAATCAAAAGGGGACTCAAGGATGGAGACTATATCCTCACCAAGATTGAAGACATCCTCGCCCTCTACATCATGCTCACCAACCTCTAGGGAGGGAACATCTCTATATTAACTTCAAGCGGCGGAATGATGATCTTGGACTTCCTAGGGGGGATCCAAGAGAGCCCTGTAGAACAGCAACACAAGCATCTGCTTAGCCCGAGTAAGGGTCTCAATCTTCCCCACGTTGCCTGGCAGGGTAGGGGAGGATACGGCCTGAGAGACTAGAGGAGGGATCGCACAGACCCCCCTAGGATGTGTCTGTGGTTCCTGTCTTACTTAGCGGGGTGGAAAGCAACCTAGTCTTGGAAGCACGAGGTGGCTAGAGGGATGCAGTGGCCCCTGCATAGAGGTTGAATATGGTTTCGATCGTCGAATGATAACAGGAAAGGAGGATTTGTGAGATCCCTAATTAGTGCATTTTTAATTAGTTATTTACCTATTATTATTGGCTCTTTTATTTTAATTTAACTTTTTATTATTGTCAACATTTATTTTATGATAGTACTATTGATGGTTGTTTTTATCATATTTTAAGTTATTATGTTTTATTTTATTTCATTTCTAGTCTTTTCCTTTTAAGTTGGGCTTTTTGTAGTGGTTTGTAGTGTTTTAAATTCTGTTGGGCCATGTGTGTGTGTGTGTGTTTTGGGGCCCAACCGGTGTGAATGAAGGGGAGCCCAGCCCCTTGTTGGAACAACGTCGTTTTGGGCGTAACTGAAAGAAACCCTTAGGGCTTCATCGCTTTCTCTATTGCCCTGCTACCTCCATTCTTCTTCTTTCTCTTTCCTTCTTTCTTTCTCTTCTTCTTCTTGTTGCTGAACCATGCGCCTCCCACCTCCTCCAATCAAACCATTGCCACGTTGAGCTTTTTCTTCCTCCTCGTCTACCACCGCATTTCCTTCTCCTCACTCAGAGCCTCCCTGGCTTTCACCGTGTCCCTCGGCATCTCCATTTTCACTTTGTGTTGTCTCCTCCCCGCCGCGCCACGTCTCCAAGGCAGAGACACGTCTCCACTCCAACCTGCACCATCGTTCCTTTTTCCCCCTACCTGTGAGCTACGCATTTTTGTCTCCCACTTTCTCCCCTACAATCGAGCCTTTCTCTCTTCTGTGGCGGCTTGCCGCTGCACGTGGACGCTTTGGAATGCTACGTAATGGACTTGTGGAGATCTCACACCGCCTAAGTCCACCAGTCACAGCTGGTACTGCGATGACTGAGCCCCTCAACTCGGGCTATACATAGTTCGAGCTTCTCCTTTCCGAAATCACACAAAAAATGACATCCCTTCCTTTCAATCACAATTTCATCGTATTCCTCACCCTCAAATCCCCTTCCCAGGCTTTAGAGAAATTTCCTCCCAATCGTCGCTACGTTCTGTCGTGCTGAGCCATAGTAAACCCTCCCCACCATCCACTTGCACGTAAATTTGTAGCCCTTTCACAGAAACCCCCCTCTGGCCATTACTCTGCCCTCATACAACCCTATTTGCCATTGTTCTGCCACTTTTGGTGGCACCTCGTGATGCGCACCCTTGAAGTTACATAGGACCCATCGACCTTACGTGTGATCTTCCATAAATTTGCCTGACCGCATTGTAAGTAACCTTCTGATGTGACCGCTTTGAGATTAAAATAATATTTTTACACTAATGCTTTTCTGCAATCTGGTTGGTTGAATTGGACCTTGGGCCCAATGGAGTGTTGGAAAAATTAAACTGTAGTTAAGGTTTGTTTGGGCCTTGGACCAAAAACGGAGGATGGGAAAACACGTGTAGTTGTGATTATGTTGTGAAACTGGATGATTGAGATTGTTGTGATTTATGTATATGTCTGTTGAGTGATCTGTCATGTCATCCAATATACTATTTATCATGCATCTGTTATTACTATTCAAACTGTTTATATAAATGTGTTGTGTAATGCCATGTAGTGGGATTTTGGGTCTATATGTGCTAGTTATAATGTGTGGGTGTGTGCGTATCACGACCCAAAGTCGAGATTAGACATTATCTCGGTGAAGCTTCTTTGGTCATTCGGGAGCGTAATAAACTGATGTGACGTCCCCTGATTTGTTGCCAGGCGACAACGGCTTGGACGAAACGGTCTCGTGCCGACTCCGTGGCCCTTTGCTGGCGGGGATAGAGGATGCTTAGTCATGCACACACCAGGCGCGAAGCTGGGCATTGTTTGTTACAAAGTCACATGCACGGACGTTACCCGTGATATTACAAAGAGAGCCAAGTTGTGTAGATGGTCCATAGAGGAGACCATAGCGCATGCTTAATAAAATAAATGGTTAAATATGGGCCAATGAGGTTTTTTGGGCAAGAGTAATTAAATGCATCTTTTTGGAAAAAAGGGTGGATTTGTTCATTTATGTTTTACTGCATGGATGTGGAAATATTGGTTGTATTAATATGTTTTAATCTTTTGAATGTTGTTTGGTTGCTTACTTACTGAGATTGCATAATCTCACTGTGGTGTTTCCACCTACGATTCCGTCTTAACGGAACCGTAGACTTTGACGCAGAGACTGAGTATGAGCCTGAGGGACCGGCTCCGCCGGATGTGTGACTTGCTAATGTTATGTTGCTTTGGTGATATGAGATTTGTTTCCCCCATGTTATGATTTTCTTCCATTATTTAATTTTCCTGTTGGATGACTGTATAATCCTGTTGGAGGACATTTGTTGTTGTACTCTTTTTAATTTTTCTAGTACTTAGTATGTATGCCTCTTTCTTTTCTCTGTTGTGATTATTATAATTGTACACTAATTGCATGTTATACACACTCGGAGCACTTATCATGGGGGTGAGTGATCCTTGCAGTCATCATCCCGGTGTCACGACTTCCACCAAATCACACGTGGGAGTCAAATGCGCCATAGGATTGCCCAAGAGGGGGTGTTGGAGCAGAGTCAGGGTTGTTGTCCCCAGGCTCGTCGGCCTAAGGCTTCTTCCATTTCCCTTCCAATGGTGGACTTGGGGGGCGCTTGCGATCCTGATAGGCAGTGGATCGCATAGGACACAATAATCGTCAAAGAGAGCATGTGCCACGAGGACCAAGTACTGACCTATACTGGCTTCCTCCAATAGGGCCTTAGAGTAAATGTCGACCTGGTGCACCTTCACCTGGATTGGACAATCTCCAATTGGCTCATCTCCTCCGGGGTTGGTTTCAAGCGGATCTCTTAGTCCTCCGAAACGACGCCCCATATAGAATGTATGGGGTACTCCTGCCGAGAAGTCTGTCTGGCTGGGAACTCCCACCCCTTGCTGGACAGAAAGAAGAACTGTCCGGTCTAGTCTCTAATCTGGTTGTACCATTGCTCCAATAGGACCACCATGTACCCTTGGCGAGATTGAAAACTGCAAGTATTCCCTTTCTACATCAATAGGCTATGGGTTAGAAGGAAGTCCTAGACAATAAGGTTCGAGTGCTCTAGGTTAGCAATACACTAGAATCCTCCATGAGTTGGGGTGGAGCTGTGAAAGAGCCAAACGGAGGAAGTCCAACAGTTCACAAATTGGTCAACAAAAGAGGAGCTGTAATACGCTGGTAAACATATCTAGGTATAACGCCACCTTCTAGGCGTAACTCTCAGAGCCCACGACTCCTTCACGGGCCTTAGGGACCTCGAAAATGATGGATTCTAGGACTCCAAAAAAGGCTTTTAGTGACCTCAGAAACGTTGGAGTAACCTCTAACATCCAATTGAACCCATCAAAATGTTGGGATTTGGTGTAAACCTCTGGAAAGTCCATCCCACTAAGAGTCTTGGAGAATTCGGAGGGGTGAGCAGCACGGGAAGTATTCTTGGGTGTCATGGAAACAAGTAACAGAAACGGGTTGTGAAGCAACAAGAGAGGAGAAGGAAGCAAGAAAGCAAGAGACAAGAACGCAAAAGAGCAAGAAGATAGATTCGAAGGCTCTGAAAGAGAGTAAAAGCAAATGGACTAAAAATGGGAAGGGGACTAAGCTTAAATTGATGCCCACTTCGATCAGAATCCCCTAGACAACGAACAGACATGCGCCGCGAGAGGGAGAAAGGCCAGGTGCAAATCCCACAATATGTGCTGAACGAAGCGACGCAAAGAGGGAAACCATCAACCATTACTTAGATCAAATAAGCCATATGGGTGCATTCAAGTGTACATTAATCTGTCAAAGACATATCGCCAAAATGCCCCTAAAAATAAGGAAATTTCCACCGAACTCGCTTGATAAGAATTAATGGGATAACTGGAAGGGATACTCCCTTCTTGGCCCACTGGGTTGAGCCTGGGCAAGACATTAAAGCCTGTTTCGACCTAGACCTCAACGTCCCATGGCCCAGGAACCACCAAAAGAGCTCGACCCACAAATTATGTTAGCTGAAAGATGATACATCATGCGGGAAATTAAACAAAGGTGGATAGAGGGATGAGCCAACCCTGATGCCCACCTGTGACACCTAGCATTAAAAGTTATACACCAACAAGCAAATGCGAAGCACGGGCAACCCTCCATTCTCTAACAATGGGAACGAGAAGTGATAGTGCCAATCACCCAAAGTCGAGAGCACACCCGGGGAGCCGTGCCTCATTAATGGCGCCACCTCAGATGCCATGCAGCATTAAAAGGCCTGACTGGGGCAATTGTGGGGTGACACAAACCCCTGACACATATTACGGGATGTCTCTCAAAACCTCGTATGAAAGTCATGCTCTAGGTACGAAGAACTCTCTCTGGAAATTCTGATTCTCCTAGAATTCTCCTAGGAAGATGACTGACTTAAGCATTGGAGCCTCCCCTAACCTCCACCGAGCCCTCTCTTTGTTGTTGTGTTGCAAGTTACTGGACCTTAAGCCGAGTTGCTAGGACCCGGCGCAAGCCATATGAAACACAACGTTCCCAGTAATTATATATTTAAAGCATTTTTAAACATGTTATATTTATTTGGAAATAAAATAAGAAAGTACTTTTCGAGGTACAAATGATATAAAAGGTCATTTGAAAGTTGTAGTGTCGTGCATCTGGTAAGATCAAATGATAAACATGTAATTATTTTAAAGTTGTATAGGTATTTTTTCCATTTGAAAATCTTATTAAAATTAGAAATACATTCCGCGTTATCTAAAAAAAAAAATATTTGAGGAAAAGTATAAAAAATGATACACGTACTTTTAGCTTATTTGAGATAAAAAGTACTTTAATATGTAACATTAAAACCACCAAAATCTAGGGAAGAAGGCACTATATCTGTTAACAAGGAAAAAAAAAAGAAGCAAGTTAAGTGCCCCAAAAAGGGGAAAGAATAGATCGATGTTAGTTCGGTCATGTTCTTAATTATCAAAGAAAAATCACACATTGTGTTCTCTCAATCGTATATTTCCAAGATCTTGAAACATGATCATAACATTCACAATTAGTTAATGGACTCATTAAAAGTGGTGATAACAAACAGCTAGCAATTGATTCCACATTTGCTCGTACAAGATAGCTACAACTTTAGATGAGGCACTCAAGTACGGTACCTCCAAGTCCACGTGGAAACCTCCTTTTCCATGGACATGGAGGTAGGGTAACAACCATGGAGAATATAAGTAATTAACCCACGAGACAACCACCATCTCAACGTTCATAGAGGATGTTGAGCAACAAACCGTCAGTAGCCATACAGGGAGAAGGGAGAGAGGAGAAATGTTACAACCTGGCCAAAAGTAAAAACTAAAAATTCCAGCCTTACAAAAAACGTAAAAACATATAAATAAGTAAGAATAAGCAGCAATACGGTGTACATTATCTCTTCCATACGTTCTCTCTTCGTTTTCTCTGCAACCTCTCATATTTATTTCCTTCTTGTTTTCTCACTAGCTCTCTCCTCGCGGGCAATATTTTATTCCATTTCTTGATTCTCTTTCCCGATTCTCTCTTCTTTCCTTTGATCCTTCTCTCCCTTTCACGATTTTGTCTCATCGCCATCTCTCTCACTAACTATATGAATGGAGTGTTTGACCAGAAATTAGGTCGTACTGTAGTGGTATAAACAATTAGAGTCACCAAACTTTCACACAACGATGATGAGACAAACAGTGAAATAAGTGCGGAAATATAGGAAAAAAGCAATCACACACGACACACAGAATTTAACGTGGTTTGGCAATGTACCTATGTCCAAAGAACCGCATGAAATTTTATTCCAGAGGAGATTACAATCATTCAATGAGTTATAAGAGCAACTCTCAACTCACACAATCCTAACTCTCTCTCTAGGGCTTTTTCTCTCTCAATATGCTCTCACCCTTTGCCTCTCTTTATTCTCTCTAATTTTGCTGAAAATCGTATAGAGTAAGGCCAAAATATGACATATATATAACAAAAGGTGCTGGAAAACCTAACAGGTAAAACAAGGTCCTTCACTGGAGCAGCGTGTCAAGCTCACCTTGAGGGAACAACCAATCAAATTTGACTCGAGCAGTGTTTCAAGCGGTGCTCGAGCGAACACTAGTGTTTGTGCTTCACTCGAGCCCAACATCAAGCGGTGCTTGAGCTAGCAATCTGTCGAGCCTTCGCTCAAGCCCACTATCAAGCGAGTCTGGAGTGAACTCTTGGGTTGAGCTTCACTTGAGCCCACTATCAAACCAACCTCGAGCGAACTCACGAGTCGAGCATCGCTTGAGCCAAGGTCAAGCGACGATCAAGTGAACTTTCTATTCTACGATTTTCCTACTCGCAAACCAGGCTCCTCATACAACCTAACAATCTCCCACTTGGAGACTGGTTCTCCACATGCCAATCCTTGTTTCAAGCCCAAGCCCTATCACCTCTGCAGCTCACAACTCTTGTCTTGAAGCCAGAAGACACACTGAAGTTGACTCCGACTTCAGTCTATCACAAACAACGCCCTTACTCAGCACATTCATTGAGAGACTCCCAACTTCCACTGCAGTGAGAATTTTTAGTCTCAAACCCATCCAGGCACTCTCAGCCAACTTCCACTTGCTAGATCTCCCACTTCGCAAGCTTTTCCTATTCTTCCATGGCTCACCATCTTTTGTCAGTAGGATATGATTTAACGTAGGTGTCCACCGTTGAGGTCCTATTGTCTTCGCAATTCTACAAGCATCAACCCTCGGTATAGACGTCCTTGGAACTCTAGATGCTCTGCTCCCATGTCTCATACCTCTGTTCTGCACTGTGGTTTCCAGGCTAACATGAAGAACTAAAAAGCTGACTCCTTTTTGCTTCCTCATCTTTTGTGCACGACCAAGCCTTCCATTCTACAACTTTGTATTTGCCTGCACATCACTAAACCCTGATGTCAAATTACCATGCGCTAAGATTAGCACACCCTTAGTGACCTTCCACGCTCCTCCAAAAAATGCTAGAGTATGATCATTGTCGTCAAGCTGTCCCACAGAGATTAGACTTGTCTTCAGTTTGAAATGTGCTTGACTTATTGCAAAGTCCACGCACTCCCATTCAGAAGTGCGATACACACGTCGCCTAGTCCTTCTACATCCAGTGCCTCTCCATCAATAGTTTACATCTTCCCAAAATCACCAGCAACAAACCTCTGCATGATCTCTCGATGAGATGTGCTATCGAACAAAACCCCTGAATCCATCACCCAATCATCAACTGGATTGTGCACTCTAAGAAATAGAGCGTCCTATATTTCTTTAGCCACTGCATTCACAACGTCATCCCTAGTACTTTCTTGATTCTGGCATTCTCTCTTGATGTGGCCCGACTTGCCACAACCCTAGAGTCCTATCTACGTACCTTCTTAGCAAGAATCATGTCGAGCACGTCATCATAACTCAATTTCATCTTGCTGGCTAAGTTACTCAGCTCCATCCTCATGGCCTCCCAACTATTTGGCAATGATGCCAATAGAATCAATGCACTTATCTCATCATCAAAATCAATCTCGACCAACGATAATTGATTGGTGATAGTGTTGAATTCATTCAGGCGTTGAGTAACAGGTGTACGTTCTGACATCTTCAAATTGAACAACTTTATCATCAGATACACCTTTTTAGTTGCAAATGGATTTTCATACATAGCAGACAAAGCCGCCATGAGATCTGTCGTGGTTCTCTCCTTGATAACGTTGTGCGCAACTGATCTGGACAACGTCAGTAGAATAACTCCCAAAACATGTCAATCCAGCAAGTTTCACTTAGCATCATCCATGCTCTCTGGCTTCAGTCCCAACAGAAGGTGGAGCTTCATCTCGTAGAGATAATCCTTGTTCTGCATCCTCCAAAAATCAAAGTCTATGCCATCGAACTTCTCGATCCCAATCTTCATGTCGTCTCGAGACATCGTTTAGCCCCAAACTCCAACCAAGAGCTTTGATACCAGTTGTAGTGGTATTAACATTCAGAGTCACCACACCCAGACACAATGATGATGAGACAAACAGTGAAATAACTTCGAAAACATAGGCATTGGAAGCCCTAATAGGCAAAACTAGGTCATTCGCTTGAGCGGCATGTCGAGCGCTCGTCGAGCGAACAACCAATCAACATTGGCTCGAGCAGTGTATATATCAAGCGGCAGTCGACCGAACATTAGGGTTTGTGCTTCGCTCGAGGCTACTGTCTAGCAAGCCTTAAGCGAACTAACGGGTTGAGCTTTACTTAAGCCCATTGTTGAGCCAACCTCTAGTAAACTCACGAGTTGACCTTGAGTTTCGTAGCTCGAGCCAAGATCGAGCGACAAACGAGTGAACTCTCTGTTCTACGATTTTCCTGGTCACAAATCAGGCTCCACATACAACCCAAAATGTACACATTGCACCTCACATTCAATTCTCTTCCCTCTTTCGCATATTTTCTTTCTCGAGTTGGTCTCCCCCTTGCGCACATAATTTCTTCCCGTGGAGATCAATCGAATGGTTGATCATCCTCCAATCTGGTAAGCTTTATTTATTTATTTTTATTCTAATCTTTTCAACCATATAACTAATTATGAGACTCCCACTTAATAATAATAATAATAAGATAGATGGTAACATGATATCTGCAGACATACGTACGTACGGTACGTACTTACATATATATGAGAAACCAATTAAGCACAAACGACGTTAATATACATGATCCGCTGAATATAGATGATGATAAACATAGAACACACTTGCATGCATGCATGCATTTTGAAATTAAATACCAAACTAGCTAGTACGTAGGTACGTACAAAGTGCGACACCAACATTACAAGAAAATAGGCTTTTTCCAGCGATTTTAAAATTGTCGCAACAAAATTCATCGCAAATAGCCCTTATTTGTGGCGAATTTTCATTTCGCCACATTTTTTTTCGTGAAGTATGGAAATGCTGAGGGAGAATAGTATTGTTCTCTTTTGATGCAACTTTTCTATCTATTGCGGCGATTTATTTCGTCACAACAAAATATTGTTACTGTAGCGGCATCATATTTCCATCGAATAGGGAAATCGCCATAATAGATAATTATTGCGGCGAAAGGTTTTGTCGTAAAAGTCATCTCTGGCTAATGAATGCTTATTTGTGGCATATTAGAATTGTTGAAATGTGTTTTTAGAAGCAGGTGCGAATACGCACAAAAACTCTATTTTCCCCTCCCTTCGACTTTAACCCCTACAGTGCTCAGGAATCCCTATTTCCCTTTCTTTCCCAAATTCGTCTTCTCCATTTTCTCTCTACCTATAAATTAATCAAAACCCACCCATTTCTGTTGCTACATGACTGTCCTCTTCCACCGAAAACCACCATTGATAGCGAATTTGCCTCCACTGATTTGGCGCCCGTGGCTAGCCTGTTCTACATTTCCTCTTAGCACAATAAACACCAATTTTCTATGTATTTCTCGATTTTCTGCGATTTCCAGTTCAAAAATTGACCTCTTTTGACATTTTCTAAGCCGATTAATAGGGTTTTGTTGATCACGTCCTCCTCGTCCTCTCCTCCACTCGGTTGTCGCCAATTAACATTGGTAAGATACTCTTATATAATTTTGGGATATTTGAGTAAAAAAACATGTCCTTTTTTGCACGAGAAAAATTTTTTCGGGCTGCATTTTGTTTACATGTTGATGTGTGTATTAGATGTTCATAATTTTTAGGTGATATTTTTAATTTGCACACCACAGTTTGATGGATTTTTGCATGAAATTCCTACTTTGTGATGGGCACTTTCTATGGGTTGCAGAGTTTGTTGAGTAAGAACATTACTATTCCAATTTGTGTTAAGTTTGTCCTCAATGGTTTGATATAGGTGTCAAAATGTGTTATTGGTTTGTGAATTTGTTGTTTGGTAAAGCAACGTAATTTGTACCGAAATGAAGGACCCCTTTTATCCATCAGTTTCTGTTTCTCATGGGTTTGAGAGCTGTAAATGGAGGACCATGGAATGCCCATTTAAACATGCCTATGGGCAGGGTGTTTCTTTCTTCTTTCAACTTCCTTCTTCTTCTTATTTATTTATTTATTTATTTATTTGGATATGCATGTATTAATGTGGTGATTGTCATCTTCTTTGTTTATCCGTAATTTCTTTTGCTTTTTGGTGTCCTCATGTTGTTTCTACCTTAAGCTATTAAAATGAGTTGTTGTCCTGATAACTCCTTATCAGTGTCTCCATCACCTTTTTATTGCTTTATATTATGTGTGTCTGTGTTCTTCTTACTTGCAAATTAAGTTTATATAGAAATAGGATACAATATTTGTCGTGGCTCTTTTCTTGAAGTGAAATTTCACCGTAATTTCTTCGTCTAAATCTCAATGATTGCTTTGAGACATTGACTAAGCTATCCCATTATATTTTAGTGGCATCAAGCTAAGGAGTAGTTTGGGACATTTTGAAATAATTTTATATTCAGAAATTAGGAGTTAATGCTTGTCATGAAGAATAGAGATCATCTATCAGCTATATTCTATATGATATATACCCAATGGAAAAATGGGTAAATTGTAAAGAAAAAACATGAAGAAATTAGGACATTTGCAGCACTTTCTCTAATTAAATTAAGTCTCTCCAACCTTTGAGATGAGTGAGTACTTCTTTGGCCTTCTAGCTCTTTCCAGACCCTCAATTGATCATGGTGGTGACACTTGTTATTTTGTAATAATTTAAGTGAATTGATTGCTTTGTTGAAGAGCTATTGATCGATTATTCTTATCTAGAAGTAAAAATATTTGCTGCAGCCTAACATCCTCAACACACTGTGTTGAGTTGAAGAAAAAAAAAATGGATGTAGGCTGGTGCCCAGCATTACTCTATCTAGAATGATTAGTTGAATATTCAAAATGGGTATTGATAAAAGAGCTTAAAGCACACACTACAAACAAAGTCAGTTGTGACAGAAAGTGAGAGCCCAAAAGATAATATGAGTTGGCTTTTGTGGTGGTTGTTCTTTTTTTTTTTTAGTAGGTTCTGAAATCTATAACCAAGTGCATGTCATGAATCAAATAATTGAAAACCTTCAAGCATTTAAACTTTTTATAGTTTGAACCTTCAAACAAATTTCATAATATACAATATCGTTATGAACCAATTGTTAACTTTATTTACTTTACATAAAAGACATGACTTATATGCATGTAAGATGAAGTTAGCATAAAAGACACAGGTCTGCTATAGCAAATGACACAACGATCTCTTGATGTCATCTAGTCACTACTTATGAAACACAGTACAAATCTGGCTGTATATGCAGCATGGGTTTCATATTGCTTTTATCTTCTAGTCATTTATTTATTTTCTTCTTTTTTTTAGAAAAACAAAAAAAGAATAGTTGATTGATATGAATCTTCCATATGAGAATAGCATGGTAACTTTTCACTTAAATTGCTTGCAGAAAGGAGGATAACCGCTCCGTCTCCACACCCTGCTTAGGCAGCATAGGGAAAATGTTCTGTATAGCTAACTGAGCGGTGCGTGAGCTTCCTCCTCTCTTTCATCCCAATGTCTAGGCTATGACTCGTACCTGTCTTGAGCTTATTGGAAATAAAGTTGTTGCTTGTGTTGGAAATACTAGTGAAACGTTTCACTCGTATTTTTTTATTTATTTTTGTAACATATTATTTTTAGATCTAATGTATTATCGATGGATGGATTTTATAATGCTTTCTAGTCTTGTGCTCTATTGTGACATTGCAATGAGAAGGACATGGCAAAACACCTCAGGGTAAGATGTTTAAGATCTCATGATTTTGGACCCTAGATTTGATTTTTTTTTTTGTTTTTTTTGTTTTTATTTCAGTTTGGTTTAGGTTAATGTGGAAGAGAATGTGCTAGATATATTCCCCTCTCACTCATTTGTTTCATTGGTCTAGTTTGCTTGTTTCCTTGTTGGGATTATATTGTTTATTGTAGTGATTATAGTGTTTGTGCATTATCCAATGCTAATGCTCTGAGTGTGTATTAATTTACAAGAAAAGATAAATGATTTAAGAACTATCTTGGATGGGCTTGAACTTTGTTGGAGGAGTAAATAGTGCTTATATTTGTATTTCTGATTATGCTTTACAAGAAAAGCATGTTTTCCACGTTTAAACATGGAATGGAATGTTAGCCACGTTTAAACATGGAATGTTAGCCTACTGAACGTGGAAAAACCAGCATCACTTTAGTGAATTTTTAGCTTGCTTGTTGGTGTGTATTACTACCTACTCAATTGCAAGCGAACTTCATTTTGGAAAGGTAAAGGTCGGCTCGCCTTTGGCTGTGTATAATTTAAAGTTGTACTTTTGCTGAATCTAATTTACCATATTGTTTCAATGAATATATGACATATGTCATGGAGGCCCTTGAACTGGAGGATACAGTAAAAAATTACAAACGTCGTACTTCAACTAGATGTTTACTCTTTACTCTTTTGCTTATTGAGTCCGTCTCAATATATGTTTCAGGTTGTTTATTCATGAACTTAGACATTTATATCCATTGTTTCAGGAAGTATATTTCAAGCCTTAGTGGTTCCTTATGCAGAATTTTGTTGGCAATGCATCCTCAGAAAGCAACTTAAGAAACTCTTAGCTATCTTACCTGGTATCATGTCAGCTGCAATTCTATTAGCAGAGGCAACTTTACTAACAAGTGACGTTGATCTATCTCTTTTCTCAATCCTTATAGTTCGAAAGCAATAAGTACTTGTGCAGGTATAATGTACTAAAAGAGTCAAGTTTTTGTAATTATCTGGACATATTGCATTTGGCCTGCATTGGAGGATTGGTTTTTGTTTTGTTTTTTCATCTTTTAAAAGTGAATATCTCTAGTCTTGCTTTCATTATAGACTCTCAATATCCAGTTGCCTTAATTACATACGTGTTCATCAGATCTGTTTAGGTCTATACATAGTTAGGCTTACTATGCTAGCTTATATGTTCATTGGAAGCATTTACTTGCTGTTTTTTGAGTTAAATGTTTATTACCAGAAATAAACTGACTATACATACAAATAACACTCAAAATGAATGCACATAAGGAATTAACTAGGAATTCCTTCTACCTCCTCTTTCCCACCTCAGTCTCTTATCTATTGATCCAATTTAATGAAAAATTTCTTCCCGCCAGCAGATGAGAATACTATTGTAGTGTGAAAATGTACTACTTTTTAGTTGGCCATGAGCTAGTCGAGTTGGGTAGAACAACAGGTAGCATCAGCTACCTTTAAAACATATAGAATAACATATAGTTTTGAATTTCCTGATACATGTAGTTTTCAATTTCTTATTCCAATAATATAGATCTGATCCTTTTAACTACCTTTAAAAGGCATGCAAACTACTTAAGTTTTAGATGTTTCGTCCTTTAGTACTTGGATATGATGCAAGCTTGGATGTGTTGAGTTTGAGTGATGTATCTTGTAGCTTCTGATCTATTTATCAACTGGCAGAAGTGCCTCTTCTATTCTGTTCCATTTGGTGCATTGGAGACCTACATGAGGGACTCCCGCAGATATTGAATTAAAGCATAGTTTTAATTGTCCTTTTTTCTCCCAATTTTCATGCTGTTTTTATGGGACATTGATTTGGGCTTCTGTGGTTTTAAAGTTCCTCATATTAAATTTCCATATTACTTCTCAAAAATATAATTAATAGAGATGTATTAGATGATTCATGATTGCAGGTTTTGAACCCGACAAATCCAGTCATATTTATTGATACATGTCAATAAGCATACAATAATTTATACTCTTGTTAACATTTCCTTTTATGAATTATTTGTTATTTGGCTTGATTTCTTACATATCTTTAAGTACAACTCATATGTTTTACTTGCTTTTGAGGAGATAGATCAAAAGACTCTGAATAATCCTATTGAAGCTTTATGTATTTCATTTTGAATTTTGTTTCATGGTGCAAGCCCTTTATGTATTTGTTCCTTATCGTGCCCTTTGGTCTAGGGAAGAGACAAGGACTGCATAATGGTGTCAGTTGTTAGGTCAAGTGAAAATCTAAGCCATACTAGTGACTTTAGAGAACTTAAGTCATTTTGGGAGGAAGCTCTGTCATTACTAGATTTCATGTAGGCCAGTATTTTGATTTGCTTTTGCTTGATAATAAAAATGAGTTCAAAATGATAGTTTGATTTTGAACAATTCTCACTTATAGCTGCTTTTTGTATTGAATTCAGACGTGTTGCCAATTATGGTGTAGTTTTTGCTTGCTTATTTTTTAACTTTTAATATACTTCTAATTTGTTAAAGTTCAACATGTGTTTTTAGGCCAACTCCTCATTCACAGGCTATAATGGCAGTGAGTAATACATTTGACCTACCCTGGACTGGCTTTGGGTGATAGCTCCTGCAACTTATGAAATTCCCATTACAATTACTATATTTCCCATGGCTTCTTACAAAATTTGTCTTTGATATTGCATATAGAGGTTTAGATCAATAGGTTTTGTAGAGCATACTAATTCTAAAAGCAGGATCACACAAGGGGATTAGGGTAAATACTAATAGTGTGTATTGGAGAGAACAACTATGAAGCATAATGCTTTCTTTGGTTGGTTAATTACCTGTATATTGTAAAGCATAGTCGATGCCAATTTTGGTTATATTAGTAGCTCATACTTTGGATGTTTTTTGAGTATGTAAAAAGAATATTAGTGCAATCCATAGTCTAAGGTAAAATTGTGAAGCCTGACTTGGATGTGTATAATATTTTTTTCTGTATTCTGTTTTGTGCAATTTTTTTTTTTTAAATTTTTTGGAACACCATTTCCGGCGAGTAAACTTCGCCATAAATATTTTTTTCGTCACAAAAATCAATTTGCGATTTGTGATGATATGAAGTCGCCGCAAATAGTCTTTTACAGCTACACTTACCTACTGGAAATACTTAATACCGACGATAATTTAAATCGCTGGGAAAAATAATGGGTTATTTGCGGTGGTCAATATTGCCAGAAATAACTTTTCTCAGCATTTTTAAAAGTAAACGAAAAGGTCATTTCCGTTGATTTTTTGGATATTTGCGATAGAAAAAAAATGGCCAAAAATAGTACTTTTTTGTGATGATTTTTGCCTATCGTTGAAATTGATAAAAAAAAACTTTAATTTTGTCGAAGATGCAATAAATTAAAAATCACCGAAAAGCTCAAATGCAGCGATTAATATGGGTATTTACGACGATTTTGAGCGCTGAAAAAGACCTAATTTCTTGTAGTGTGCAAGCATTAACAAACATATATAGATGATAGAAACTTAGTTAGTACATATGATCAAAGTGATCTAATGACCATCTACTCATTATTTATTAATATATATTATATGGAGATCATGGTCATGCCTAGTGATCATATGATAATGATCTCTCTGATCATATATATATAAATATATATATATATATATATATTACTTCTTATCAGATCGCTTTTCGAGGTGACCATTCAGAACTTTGAGGGTATTTTCCATGTCTTTCAACTTTGCCTCTATTTGGGCGGCTAGTGAGTTGATAATATCGATCAATTCTTCCATCAAATTTTTAAGCTTTTTCACAGCTTGATTAACTCCCGTAGTGCCTTCATTGGAACTATGGGGGACCTTAATATGTTCGCCAAGCCTGGAAATACAAAGATTAAACACTGTATCGTATTGTAGATAAGATTGACATACCAATCGAGTTCACAAAACTCGAATAATCTAAGGACCATGAAGAAGGAATGCAAACCCTGCTGCTGCTACAAAAAGGCTACTCTGTCAGCACTACAACAGAGGAACATGCAGCCACCACACTACAAAGGCAGAACCAGCAGCCACCATGATAAAGTATAAGGAACCTGCAGCATACCTTTAGGATGATGCTGTTGCTGCTCTACCATTTATGTACATTTTGCAGAATTGTTTGTATACTAGGAATAGAAACTTAACTGTCTTCTTTTCCTCTTTCCTTTATCTTTGTACCCATATGTTTTGTATAATATATAAAGGGATAGTGTGTAATGCAGAAGATAATTCAATGAAAAGTGTCAAATATTTTTTGGCCACAATTGCTCTCTCGATTTCCTTTCTCATTTTTTCTTCTCTCAAGGTGCAATTCTAACATGGTATCAGAGCAGGTCTAACCTCCGTCTTTCATTCCTATCATCAAACATCATCTTATTTGTAGCTTATTGCTCCCATGGCTGAGGCCAAAACACAACACAAACCTTCCCCATCTGTGGACCCCAACAGCCCTTTCTATTGGCACCACAGTGATAATGCCAACACTGTGGTGGTCACACCTCACCCCACAGGGCCTAACTACCTCTCTTAGAATCGCTCATTCACCTTAGCCATTTCCATCAAAAATAAACTTGGTTTCCTGGATGGAAGCATTGAAACTCCTGCACTCACCAGCACCCTTTATGTGCCTTGGCTCCACCGTAACAACTTGATCCTATCTTGGATTCTCAACTCAATTTCAAAAGAAATTGAATCTAATGTTCTATATGTGAGCTCAGCCAAAGAAGTTTGCGATAAGCTTAAAGCTATAGGTTTGCACAACCTAACAATGTGCGCATCTATCAACTACAACAGCAACTAGGGTCCATCACTCAAGGGCCACAATCTGTGAGTGACTACTTTACCCAACTTAATGCAGTGTGGGAAGAACTGCACAACTATAGGCCACTACCCCATTGTTCATGTGGCCAGTGCTCTTGTAAAGCCTTAGAATCCACAGGAGAAGTCCAACAAACAGATTCAATTTTCAAGTTTTTAATGGGCTTGAATGATACCTATGATGCCATTAGAGATCAGATTATTCTTACGAGTCCCATACCCTCATTAGATAGAGTCTTCTCTCTAGTGTTGCAGGAAGAAAGACAAAGGGAGGTTAGATCCCTTGTGATGCCCCCAAATGAATCATCAGTGCTGGCTGCTTACCATGGTCAAGCCAAGAAGAAGGACAAGACAGACATTATTTGTTACCACTGTAGCATGATAGGCCATACAAGAGAGAAATGCTATTGACTAGTTGGATTCCCACCTAACTTCAAATTCACCAAGTCCAAACCTGGGTACTCAACTAATGGACCAAACACTCACTCAGCAAACCAGGCTGATGCTCAAAACCAAGAAAACAACAACTCGAGTGCCCCAGAACTTCCCTTGACTGAGGCACAGATTCAGCAGATAGCAGCTCTTCTCAATGCTCAAACTTCTCAGCTCAACCCAAAGGAGAGGAACATGCCAACCAACCATTCTAGCACTGACCTCCAAACAACCACAGATGCCAAGTCTCCTAGCCATCATTCCTCCAACATGGCAGGTATAACCCCTCACATAGAAATTGTCTCACAAGCATGTCATTTTCCTACAAGAAAAAATCAAAAATCAAACTCACAATGGATCCTCGACACTGGAGCCACAAACCACATGGTCTACTCCATTTCACTACTCACCACCATCACTTGTAAGAAACACACTCAAGTGCACCTTCCAAACAAAACATATGCTGAGGTGACACATATGGTCACTGTTAAAATTTCAGATAAACTCACCCTCACAAATGTCTTATGTGTGCCTAGTTTTGCCTTCAGTCTTATATCTGCCAGCAAGCTCACCCAAGATTCTTCTCTTTGCATCATTTTTCTTGAAAAATTTTGCTTCATACAGGACCTATCTTCATGGATGACGATTGGTCTTGCTGAAGTTTCCAATGGCCTCTATTTTCTCAGACCTCAACCCCGTTCCTGTCATGCTGTTCAAGGCCTTCCATCAGACACATAAACTTCTAGTCAGCACACCAATAATGAAGACTCAAGCTCTAGTCAACCACAAAACTTTGATCTATGGCATTTTAGACTAGGTCATGTATCCCATGAAAAGATGAATGTTATTCAATCTCATGTTCCTAATGTAAAATGTAATAGTGATATACAATGCACAATCATTTGGCTAAACAAAAGAGGAAACCTTTCCATTTGAGCTCCATTTCCACATCTACTACTTTTGAACTAATTCACTATGACATTTGGGGGCATACTCCCATCCTTCCATTCAAGGCCATCAATACTTTCTAACCATTGTGGATGACAAAACTTGAGTCACTTGGGTCTACCTAATGAAGTTCAAATTTGAAACAAGAAATATCCTACAGAATTTCATTCACATGATTAAAAATGAATTGGATGCCAAAATTAAGCAAGAGAGGTCTGACAATGGTCTAGAATTTCAAATGACAGACTTCTATAATTCACAAGGCATGTTACACCAAAGAACTTGCATCTACACCCCTCAACAAAATGGGGTGGTGGAGAGGAAGCATCAACATCTTCTCTCCATTGCCAAAGTCCTTCTTTTTCAAGCTTCCCTTCCACTCAAATTTTGGGGAGATGCTATGTTGACTGTAGCACACATCATCAATAGAATTCCTACACCTGTCCTCAACAATAAGTCCCCTTATGAAACCCTCTTCTCATCTATTCCCTCATATTCTCACTTAAAGATCTTTGGATGTCTATGCTTTGCATCCATTGTCAATAGAAGTAAGATGGATCCTCGAGCAAGAAAATGAATTTTCATAGGTTACCCACCTGGAATCAAAGGATACAAAGTTTATGATCTTGAAGATCACTCTTGTTTTGTCTCTAGGGATGTAATTTTTTATGAGTCATTTTTTCCTTTTCAACACCAAACTTTTGATACCACCCCACCAACTCAAAACCTAGTCCTTCCAATACCTATACAAGAATCCATCTCCTCTCCCTTCACATCCCAACATTTCACTCCCTCAACCCCTACTGAAGACAACACCACTGAGTTTACCTCACAAAATGATGAACACAACCTGCCTCCACCCTCCTCACCTTACACACAATCACCTGCCTCTCCACAAATCAACACAACACCTATCACCCTCAGGAGGTCTGATAGAACTCGACACCCACCTGCTTGTCTCCATGATTATCACTGCCAGACAGCTCATGCGAACTCATCTTCACATTCACTTCATATCCCAACTGCTCATCCTCTCCATCACTACCTTTCCTACAAAAATCTTTCTCCTCATCACCAATCCTTTGCTCTCTCACTCTCACTCCTTCAAGAACGTCAAACCTACCAAGAAGCTGCTAAGTCTAAGTATTGGCAAGATGCCATGAATGCTGAACTCAAAGCCTTAGAGGAGAATGACACTTGGATAATCATTGTGTTGCCTGAAGGGAAAAAGGGCAGTGGGATGCAAATATGTCTATAAGGTTAAACTCAAGTCTGATGGTACAGTAGAGAGGCCTAAGGCTAGATTAGTAGCAAAAGCCTGCACTCAAAGGGAAGGATTCGACTACCAAGAAACTTTCAGTCCAGTTGCCAAACTCACAACTGTAAGTGTGTTTCTTGCCTTAGCTGCTACTCTCAATTGGCACCTTTATCAATTAGATGTGCACAATGCCTTCCTTCATGGCAAGTAGGATGAGGAAATATATATGGAATTGCCTCCTGGTTACCACAGTAAGGGGGAGTCCACCACCAAGGGAAAGCTGGTTTGCAAACTCCACAAATCACTTTATGGACTCAAGCAAGCTTCTAGGCAATGGCACTCCAGATTTTCTGAAGCTCTTTCCATTGGGTTCCAACCCTCAAAATCAGATTACTCTCTCTTCACTAGAAACAATGAGGATGGTTTCATAGCCTTGCTTGTCTATGTTGATGACATAGTCATAGGCAACTCCAACATCAAAGAAATTGATAAAGTAAAGGCCCACCTTCACTCTCAATTCAGAATTAAAGACCTTGGCATCCTCAAATTTTTCTTCGGATTAGAAATTGCAAGGTCAGCTACTGGGATCCATTTGTGCGAAAGAAAATACTACCTAGAGATCTTAGAGGATGCAAGGCTCCTTGGGTGCAAACCAGCAAGCACACCCATTGAAACAAATCACAAACTCTCACACTCAGCTACAGACTCATTGAATGATCCCTCAAGCTACAGAAGACTTGTGGGAAGACTAATGTACCTCACCATAACCAGACCTGACATCACTTATGTAGTAGGCATACTCAATCAATTTATGGACAGACCAAGTGAGGTGCACATGCAAGCTACCCATCGAATTTTGAGATATGTGAAAGGCTCAATAGGGCAAGGTATACTCTTCTCCTCTCAATGTGATCTACAACTAAAGGCTTTCAGTGACTCAAATTGGGCAGCCTACCTAGAAACAAGGAGATCCATAACAGGTTTCTGTGTCTTCATTGGTAATTCCTTGGTTAGCTGGAAATCAAAGAAACAAGAAACAATCTCATGCTCTTCTGCAGAAGCAGAATATCGAGCACTAGCTCACACAAGCTGTGAGCTAGTATGGTTAATTTCCTTATTAAAAGTTTTTAACATTATGCATACCAAGCCTGCCACCCTATACTGTGATGACCAATCAGCTTTGCACATAACCAAGAACCCAGTTTTCCATGAAATGACCAAACACATTCAGTTAGATTGCCATTTTGTTAGAAAAAAAGTGTTGGCTAAGGTTATCACTCCTTTACATGTTGCTTCAAGGTTTCAACTTGCAGACATTTTCACTAAGGCACTAAGCACTGCAAATTTCCAGTTTCTGTTGTCCAAGATTGGCATTTTAAATATCTATGCCCATCTTGAGGGGGAGTCACAAAACTCGAATAATCTAAGGACCATGAAGAAGTAATGCAACCCTGCTGCTGCTACAAAAAGGCTACTCTGTCAGCACTGCAACAAAGGAACATGCAACCACCACACTGCAAAGGCAGAACCAGTAGCCACCATGATAAAGTATAAGGAACCTGCAGCATACCTTTAGGATGCTGCTGCTGCTGCTCTACCATTTAGGTACATTTTGCAGAATTGTTTGTATACTAGGAATAGAAACTTAGCTGTCTTCTTTTCAACTTACCTTTATCTTTGTACCCATATGTTTTGTGTAATATATAAAGGGACAGTGTGTAATGCAGAAGATAATTCAACGAAAAGTGTCAAATATTTTTTGGTCTCAGTTGCTCTCTCTATTTCATTTTTCATTTTTTCTTCTCTCAAGGTGCAATTCTAACACGAGTTGATTTTGTACAGGTTAGCCCTATCGCCCCTAAAAATTGGTCAAAGTGCTTAAAGCTAGTGATCATAACCAGACCGCATAGGTTAATTCCGACAAATTACCACGACCAAAAATATTGAACTTTCTACCCAATTGTATAGATCGACCCGCTGAGAATGTCTATAAAAAGAGATTCACGTTGTTTTGAAACTACTAACAAATACATCGATATTAAAGAACGAACAGGTTATACACAAATTCTCCCCCTTATTTATTTATTTATTTATTATCACAACTTTTAATTTCCCATGCACCCAAGTCGCACGTACACATGTAGCACTTTAGCCTCAAACAATTTACTTAGGATTGTACGTAAAATGACATACAGTGCAACGCATGCAATATTTATAACTTATAGATATCATAAACAATTGTGAAAATATGATACCTTTTTCATAATGTGCATATAATGGATATTGCTTGTTTTGTTATTTAGATACGTTATTAATTTGACTATCTTGATTATCAAATATCAATAATGTTCAGATTATATTTTCGTTGTTGTTGTTTTTCTTTAATAATTCAATCGCATGCTTATTTTCAATTGTATTTAATTTTATGAGAAAGAATGAAAAACAATTGAAAAAATGAAAAATGCCCAAAAAGTTTTGTTGTACATGGATGAGATCGATATTTTAATTTAGTGTGATTAATTGTAATATACTTATTGTACGCAATATATAACATCATATCCATATACATACATACATACATACATACATACATACATACATACATGCATGCATACATGCATACATACATACATACATACATACATACATACATACATA
Organism: Juglans regia; assembly: GCF_001411555.2. Classification (NCBI taxonomy): domain Eukaryota; kingdom Viridiplantae; phylum Streptophyta; class Magnoliopsida; order Fagales; family Juglandaceae; genus Juglans; species Juglans regia. The sequence continues at coordinate 3,391,356 of NC_049905.1, forward strand.
CATACATACATGCATATATGCATACATACATACCTAGATACATACATACATATAATATATATATATATATATATATATATATATATGAGAGAAAAGACAGATCATGGCATGCCACATGACAATAATTAGCTACTTGTTAGAAAACTAAAAACACTAAAAAATATCAAAAATATTTTAAAACTTAAAACATGTTAGAAATAAAAAAATTCAAAAATATATATTATAGATACTAAAAAAATTAAAATATAGAAAAGTTGAGAAAGAGGAGGATGATTAGGGAAGTAGATCAAGAAGGAAACCCAAGAGATAGATAGAGGGAATCGGTGAGAAAAAAATGATAAATTACTTGACTAAGAGCATTAATATTGGACTCATCAAATGAGTGTCATCTTCAAAATTTGATGAATTTGTATTTAAAATCACTATATTGGATTTAGCATACATTAAAATCTTCAACTTTGAGTTACAATACATTTAAGTTCATCTCCAAATTTGAAGTCTAATTGTTCACACTTTATAATCATTATTTTATTTACTTATATTATCGTTTTCCAATTTTGAGCCACAATATATTTAAGTTGGAAAATAATAATCTAAGTATCAAATTAAATTATTAATTAACATATAGTTAGTGTAATTATAAAATATGAAAAAAAAATTGAAAATATTATTATTTTAACTAATCCAATGTGGGGTTATAGCTAGAGAGGTTTTGGATTTATAACAAACATGTATTTTTTGTAACACCCCGTATTTTAGTGTATTTTTAATGAATGAATTTATTTTATTGATGCAAAAATTTATCCTCTTGCTTCATAATTATTAAATTTTAGTTGGGTTATTTTTATGATTTTTAGTTTACGAAAATTATTTTCGTTGAGCGCTTTCTTAAATTAATTATTGTTGTGTGTTTAAATTTCTTCTCAAATTAAATTAAATTATTATCGGGTTTAATTATTTATTTTAATTATAATCATTGTGTTTGAAATATTTTATTTCACTAGCTATTTTAAAATCGTTTCCGTTGGATCATTTTTGTAACCCAAGATGTGAGGATTGGACCTCATTTCTTTCCCTAAATTTTTCCTTTTTCTTTTCTCCTTTTTCTTTTTCTTTCTTCTTTCTTTTCTTTTCTTTTTCTTCTTCTTTCTCCTCCCCTTCCCGCACGCGACGTCTCTCTCCCTGTGCGTTTCGTCCCTCCACCCAGCCCGCCGCCGTGCGCCGCCGTGCCCGACACTGCCTAGCCCACCGCCTCCCCCACCGGTTGGCGACACCACCCCACAAATCTCAGCCTCTAACTCGCCACCAATAGCCTCCATGCACGGCTTGAAGCATCGGCGTTCATTTCGCTCGTGCGCTGCTGTCGCACCACCACCAGCCACCATCTCTTCACCACTTCATCCCCGACCCCTTATCAACCTAATGGACCCAACCCCAGCTCCGATCCGCCACCGGTGAAGCTCCACCATCCACTTTTCCTTTTTGGGTATTTTTGGCCTTAAACCACCATTTGCGTCACCACCCACGGCCAACCACCACCACCACCAGCTTCACTGACCTCCCTAGGCCCTACTCTATCAAATTTGGGTATTCGTTTGTCACCGTTGAAAAGTTGGTATTTGTGACCCACGGCCATAGTGTATTTTACACTGTTGCGTTGCTCAGACGTCACCTCTTGCAACTTCGTGATCCTTCAGAAATTGCTATATTGCACTGTAAGTATTTCTCCAAAGAACTTTCATAATTTAAATGTATTTTTGCACTAACTCATTTCACTGTATTTGGTTGAACATGTCGGACTGAGTCCGAGGAGTTTGGGGGTCGGATGGATTTGTGATTGGAGTTGTTTGATTGGGTTTGTTGGGATTGGTTATTGATGGTTGTTGGATTGGTGTTGGTACATGTGCATTTTATTATTTCATGCATGTTCATGTTTGTAAAGGAAAATGGGTTTTCGTGTATTGCATTCATGTTCATGCATGATTTGGAAAATTGTGATTTCATGTGAAAATGGATTGTGGGTGCGTGTGTATCACGACCCCAAGCTGAGATGGGGTATTATCTCGGTGGAGCTCCTCTGGTTACTCGGGAGCGGAATATACTGAGTAACGTCCCCTGGATTGTCGCCGGGCGACAATGGGATCGGACCAGATGGTCTTGTGCCGACTTCGTGGTCCTTCTGCTGGCGGGGACTAAAGGATGTCTGGCCACGTACGCGCTGGGCGCGGAACTGGGCATCACTCATTGTGTAGTGTGGATGCTTGGCCATGTACGTGCCGGGCGCGGAACTGAGCACCGCTACGAAGCCAGGACGTGTGGATGGTCCATAGGGGAGGCCATGGTGCATATGGAATTAATGAACTATTTTCTGGGAAAATAGTGTGAGTTGGATTTCTGTGTAAAATATTTTCTGGGAAAATGTTTTACGGATATTTTGGGCCAAAATGGGATTTTGGCGTGTGTTGAAAATAATCATTTTCGGGAAAAATGATCTGTTGAGAAAAAATGCATATTTCTTCATGTGCATGCATGTTAGTTGCATTTAATGCATTTTATATTACGTGGTTATTTTGGGTTATACTTACCTGCGATACCATTTTGTGGTAACGCAGATTTTGATGCAGATGAGGAGGAAGAGGGTGAGCCTGAGGAGACAGCTCCGCCCTAGGAGTGATCTGGGATCACTCGCTTATTTATCTGAAATTATTGTATTATATTTTATTATGGATGACTGTATAACTACTACTTAAATTTTACTGATGTTTTGATTGTAAATAAATTATGGTACTTACTTGACTATCCGCTGCGTTATTTTTTTGTACACCGTTGCATGTACACACACTGGCACTTCGTTGGGATGTGTGACCGTGTTGTCACCATCCTGGCGTCTCGATCCCCGTGTTTTTATATAAGGGGGATTGGGGGCGCCACAGGTGGTATCAGAGCAGTTCGGCTCTGGGTAAAACCACATGTCCCTTAGGATAGTACCAGAAAATTATTTTATTATTTTAAAATAATAAAATTTTTGTTTAAGTGGGGTAAGTTAAGTTATTTATTTTATATTATGAGTTTATTGTTATTTTATTTTATGTTAATTGATGTTATTTGATTTATTTGATTTTATTGTTTTAGTTGGTGTTTACTTTTGGTTGAGTTTGGTTTTATCTGGATTTAAGCGGGGTTGGAGAATGCTCTATGACAGGAAAATGCTGAGACCAAGAAGGCAAGCTGATGTGCCTGAAGATGAACTATTCAGGGGTGATGGAAATTATGCGATGGCAAGAGCGTTAAATAGAATGACAGAATTTCTTCAACAAAATTTCCGACCGTCGCAAGGAGATTCAAGTAGAGGAGTCCAAGTTGGGTGCCCCTATGAGCGCTTCCTAACGTATAGGACTCCTGCCTTTACTGGGGAGGAGGACCCAATGCGAGCTAGGAGGTGAATTCAAGATTTGGAAAGAACATTTGAAGTCTGTGGATGCACGGAGGCCCAGATGGTATTATATGGAAGCTATATGCTGCAAGGTGAAGCGGCAAATTGGTGGGAGACCAAGCGGACACTATTAGAAATGGAGTTGAGATCCTTGGCTGTTGTGTCTTGGCAGCGTTTCAAGAAAAAGTTTGATAACCGATTCTTTCCTGTTTCGATGAGAAGGCAAAAGGCTCGGGAGTTCAATAATTTGGTTCAAGAAGACATGACTGTCGAGCAATATGCAAGGAAATTTATGGAGCTTGGGCGGTTCGCTCCTCACCTCATTGCTACTGAGGAGTTACGGGTCGAGCGTTTCCAGGAGGGTTTGCGCCATGAGGTACGTAGACAAGTGGCCTGCCTTTGGATTAAGGACTTTCAAGAGTTAGTGGATTTGGCCAGCATTGCAGAGCGGGGAAATAGTTTTGGAGTAGGCTCCCCTCCGGGTCAGAAGAGGCAGAGTTATGTTGGTGAAGGAAGTAGTTCTGGGTCGCCGCATAAGTTCGTGCAAAGGACTAGTGCCCGTTCGCAGACGACCACTGGTGTTCGTGCTGGAGGTCGAGCTCCAATTTGTAACAGGTGCAATAGAGCCCATGAGGGCGACTGCGGCCAGAGAGGAATTCAGTGTTTTAGATGTGGCTAGCCGGGTCACTTTGCTCGTGAGTGTCCTGGTCAAGTTCAAGGAGGGCAAGGAGCGCGAGGAGGTCGACGAGGTGGAAGGGGCAACCAGAGACAGTTGGTACAAGCTCGGGTTTATGCAGTGACTCCTGGTGATGTGGATTATGGGGCTCCAGAGACCCACGATGCTGTGGTGATTACTGGTATGCATTTAGTTATTTTAATTTGATTTAATGTTTGGTATGGTTGGATTTTTTTGAAATTGTCTGGTGGATGTGTTTGCTTCAGGTTCAGTTTGCCTATATGATTTTTATGCATGTACTTTGTTTGATTCCGGGGCGTCTCGATCTTTTGTGTCCGCCACTTTTGCACGGATGTGTAATCTAGTCACGGAGCCTTTATCACAATCTCTAGTAGTGGCACTTCCAAATGGTGAGATGGTGTGGTGCTCTAAAGTTGCTTTAGGCTGTCCTTTAGATTTTGGAGGAAGGACACTGGATGCAGATATGATTGTATTCAAGTTGTTTGGATTTGACATAATTTTGGGTATGGATTGGTTGTATCGATATTCTGCAAATATTGATTGTAGAAGTCGGGTAATTGGTTTTCAACTCTCGGATGATGATTATTTAGAATTCGCGGGAAGCAAGTTGAGGGCAAGACCAGCAATTATATCAGCAATTCAAGCTAGGAGAGATATAGCTTGTGGAGCAGATGCTTTTTTGGTTCAAGTCGTGTCTACGCCATCTGAGAAGAAGTCGTTAGTAGATATTCCAGTTGTGGACGAATTTCCTGATGTGTTTGTGGATGATTTGCCCGGATTGCCTCCCGTTCGCGATATGGAATTTGTTATTGATTTGGAACCTGGAGCAGCTCCTGTGCATAAAGCACCTTATCACATGGCACCGGCTGAATTAAAAGAGTTGAAGACTCAATTACAAGAATTGGTCGACAAGGGATTTATTCAGCCTAGTACTTCGCCGTGGGGAGTGCCCGTGTTGTTTGTCAAGAAGAAAGATGGTACCCTTAGAATGTGTATAGATTATCGGGAGCTTAACAAGGTGACTATTAAGAACAAGTATCCTCTACCTAGGGTTGATGATTTGTTTGACCAGCTTCAGGGAGCGTCTATCTTTTCGAAAGTTGACTTGAGGTCAGGTACTATCAACTGAGGATAAGGGATAAGGATGTGCCCAAGACTGCTTTCAGAACGAGGTATGGGCATTTTGAATTTAAAGTAATGTCTTTTGGGTTAGCTAATGCCCCTGCCGCTTTTATGGATTTAATGAATCAGGTGTTTCGACCATTTTTGGATTCTTTTGTGGTGGTGTTTCTCGACGACATTTTGATTTATTCTCGAGATTTGGAAGAGCATGCTTGCCACCTTCGTCTGACGCTTGATAAGTTACGAGAACATCAATTGTACGCTAAGCTAAGCAAGTGTGAATTCTGGTTAGAAGAAGTTAAATTTCTTGGTCATGTGATTTCCCAAGAGGGAGTGGCAGTAGATCCAAGTAAAGTGGAAGCTGTTTTGTCATGGCTTCGCCCTTCAACAGTTCGTGAGATACGAAGTTTCTTGGGACTTGCTGGATATTATCGAAGATTTGTGGAAGGTTTTTCTCGACTATCAGGACCTCTCACTGCCTTGACAAGGAAGAATGTTGAATTTGTATGGTCTGACAAATGCGAGAGAAGTTTTCTAGAGTTGAAAAGAAGATTGACAACGGCACCTGTTTTGGCACTTCTGGAACCGCACAAGCCATTTGTATTTTTAGTGATGCATCCAAATTCAGGTTGGGATGCGTTCTTATGCAAGAAGGACGGGTTGTGGCTTATGCATCTCGTCAGCTGAAAATTCATGAAAGGAATTATCCTACCCATGATTTGGAGTTGGCGGCAATAGTTTTTGCTCTCAAGATTTGGCGGCATTATTTGTATGGTGAAGCCTATGAAGTTTATACTGATCACAAGAGCCTGAAACATCTGTTTACTTAGAAGAATCTCAACATGAGGCAGAGACGGTGGTTAGAGCTGATTAGCGACTACCAATGTGAAATCAAGTATTATCCAGGAAAGGCAAATTTAGTCGCTGATGCCTTGAGTAGAAAGTCGCAACAAGTGGATGAAGCGGAGTCATCAGATGTGGACTCTCTCCTTTGTGGAATGAGAAGACTTCTTATTGAGAGTTCGCAGCAAGAGGAATTATTATCTTCAGTCTTGGATGTCCGAGTAGTGGATTTTGAAGAATTAAAGACTCTTCAAAGAAGGGATCCTAAGTTGTTGGCTATCAGGAAAAGAGTCAGGAAGTCTAGAGGACCCTTGCATTATAGCTTGGATAAGGATGGTATTCTTCGGTTTCGGGATCGTAGAGTGATTCCCCGAGATTCTGAATTTAAAGAGCGGATTTTAGCAGAAGCTCATGCGGCTCCTTATTCGGTTCATCCAGGAAGCACGAAGATGTATAGAGATTTAAAGAAGAATTTCTGGTGGGAAGGAATGAAGTTGGACATCGCTTTGTTTATTGAGAAATGTGACACGTGCCGTCAAGTGAAGGCTGAGCATCAGAGACCTGCTGGTAGACTTCAACCTCTCCCTATTCCAGAGTGGAAGTGGGATGATATTTCTATGGATTTTGTGGTAGGTTTGCCGAGGACTCCTAGTGGGAAGAACTCCATTTGGGTGATTGTGGATCGGTTGACCAAGAGTGCCCATTTCTTGCCTGTTAATAATACTGACTCTTTGGGTAAGTTGACTTGGATATATGTCAAGGAGATAGTGCGTTTGCATGGAATACCCAAGAGTATCGTGTCAGATCGGGACCCGCGATTCACGTCCCATTTTTGGAAAAGTTTGCAGGCAGCCTTAGGCACTAAGTTGAAGTTTAGTTTTGCATATCACCCCCAAACGGACGGCCAATCAGAGCATACTATTCAGACTCTGGAGGATATGTTGCGGTCTTGTGTCATGGAATTCCAAGGAAGTTGGGAGAATCACTTACCGCTTATTGAGTTCTCTTATAATAACAGTTTTCATTCCTCCATTCAGATGGCCCCGTATGAAGCTTTATATGGACGGAAGTGCAAATCGCCTTTATGTTGGGATGAAGTTGGCGAGAACAAATTGTGTGGGCCTGAGATAATTCAAGAAATGAAGGATCAAGTTCAGTTTATAAGGAAGAAGATGGCTGAAGCGCAAAGTCGCCAGAAGAGTTACGCAGATACAAGAAGAAGAGACTTATCCTTTGAAGAAGGTGATTGGGTTTATCTTAAAGTCTCTCCTATGAAAGGCGTTAAGTGCTTTGGTAAGAAAGGAAAGCTTAGTCCAAGATATGTTGGCCCTTTTCAGATCGTAGAGAAGGTTGGGCTTGTTGCTTATTAAGTTGCCTTGCCAGATTATTTTGGGGATGTTCATGATGTGTTTCATGTGTCTTCATTGAAGAAGAGTTTTGGACAGCAAGAGCCACATTTTGTTGATCCCGAACACATTCAACTGCGGCCTAACCTTACTTATGAAGTTGGCCCAACATAGATCGTGGATTGGAAAGAGCAAGAATTAAGGTCCAAGACAATACCTATGGTGAAAGTGTCATGGGGTGATCCGTTGGCTCAAGATTTCTCTTGGGAAAGAGAAGCTGATATGAGAAAGCAATATCCATACTTGTTCGATTAATCTGGACGGTATGTTTTAAGCCTGCTTTTAGTTAAATCTTATTCCTGTCTTAGCTTTAATGTTTGACCTTGCTAATTTCGAGGACGAAATTTTTATTAAGGGGGGGAGGATGTAACACCCTGTATTTTAGTGTATTTTTAATGAAGGAATTTATTTTATTGATGCAAAAATTTATCCTCTTGCTTCATAATTATTAAATTTTAGTTAGGTTATTTTTATGATTTTTAGTTTACGAAAATTATTTTTGTTGAGCGCTTTCGTAAATTAATTATTGTTGTGTGTTTAAATTTCTTCTCGAATTAAATTAAATTATTATCGGGTTTAATTATTTATTTTAATTATAATCATTGTGTTTGAAATATTTTATTTCACTAGCTGTTTTAAAATCGTTTCCGTTGGATCATTTTTGTGACCCAAAATGTGAGGATTGGACCTCATTTTTTTCCCTACATTTTTCCTTTTTGTTTTTTTCTTCTCACCTTTTTCTTTTTCTTTCTTCTTTCTTTTCTTTTTCTTTTTCTTCTTCTTTCTCCTCCCCTTCCCGCGCGCGACGTCTCTCTCTCTCTCTCCCCGTGCGTTTCGTCCCTCCACCTAGCCCGCCGCCATGCCCGACACTGCCCAGCCCACTGCCTCCCCTACCGGCCGGCGACACCACCCCACAAATCTCAGCCTCTAACTTGCCACCAGTAGCCTCCACGCACGGCTTGAAGCCACGGCGTTCATTTCGCTCGAGCGCCGCCGTCGCGCCACCACCGGCCACCATCTCTTGACCACTTCATCCCCGACCCCTTAGCAACCCAATGGACCCAACCCCAGCTCCGATCTGCCACTGGTGAAGCTCCACCATCCACTTTTCCGTTTTGGGTATTTTTGGCCTTAAACCACCCTTTGCGCCGCCACCCATGGCCAACCACCCCCACCACTAGCTTCACCGACCTCCCTAGGCCTTACTCTATCAAATTTGGGTCTTCGTTTGTCACCGTTGAAAAGTTGGTATTTGTGACCCACGGCCACAGTGTATTTTACACTGTTGCGTTGCTCAGATGTCACCTCTTGCAACTTTGTGATCCTTCGGAAATTGCTATATTGCACTGTAAATATTTTTCCAAAGAACTTTCATAATTTAAATGTATTTTTGCACTAACTCATTTCACTGTATTTGGTTGAACATGCTGGACTGAGTCCGAGGAGTTCGGGGGTTGGATGGATTTGTGATTGGAGTTGTTTGATTGGGTTTGTTGGGATTGGTTATTGATGGTTGTTGGATTGGTGTTGGTACATGTGCATTTCATTATTTCATGCATGTTCATGTTTGTAAAGGAAACTGGGTTTTCGTATATTGCATTCATGTTCATGCATGATTTGGAAAATTGTGATTTCATGTGAAAATGGATTGTGGGTGCGTGTGTATCACGACCCCAAGCCGAGATGGGGTATTATCTCAGTGGAGCTCCTCTGGTTACTCGGGAGCAGAATATACTGAGTAACGTCCCCTGAATTGTCGCCGGGCGACAATGGGATCGGACGAGATGGTCTCGTGCCGACTCCATGGTCCTTCTACTGGCGAGGACTAGAGGATGTCTGGCCACATACGCGCTGGGCGCAGAACTGGGCATCACTCGTTGCGTAGTGTGGATGCTTGGCCATGTACGCGCCGGGCGTGGAACTGAGCACCGCTACGAAGCCAGGACGTGCGGATGGTCCAAAGGTGAGGCCATGGTGCATATGGAATTAATGAACTATTTTCGAGGAAAATTGTGTGCGTTGGATTTCTGTGTAAAATATTTTCTGGGAAAATGTTTTACGGATATTTTGGGCCAAAATGGGATTTTGGCGTGTGTTGAAAATAATCATTTTCGGGGAAAATGATGTGTTGAGAAAAAATGCATATTTCTTCATGTGCATGCATGTTAGTTGCATTTAATGTATTTTATATTACGTGGTTATTTTGGGTTATACTTACCTGCGATACCATTTTGTGGTAACGCAGATTTTGTTGTAGATGAGGAGGAGGAGGGCGAGCCTGAGGAGACAGCTCCGCCCGAGGAGTGATCTGGGATCACTCGCTTATTTATCTGAAATTATTGTATTATATTTTATTATGGATGACTGTATAACTACTACTTAAATTTTACTGATGTTTTGATTGTAAATAAATTCTGGTACTTAGTTGACCATCCGCTGCGTTATTTTTTTGTACACCGTTGCATGTACACACACTGGCACTTTGTTGGGATGTGTGACCGTGTTGTCACCATCCTGGCGTCTCGATCCCCGTATTTTTATATAAGGGGGATTGGGGACGCCACATTTTTCATCAAACAAAGTTTAGAGATAAATTTGATGAAACCAATAACAATGCTTAGAGCTTGCTAGTATAGAGTGCGAGGCCAAGCAACAAATATATAAGATGATGAGAAGTACTGTCAGTCATAAAGGGATTAAATAAAAATAATGTCACAAATTGACATGATTTTAAATGGTCCATCAGATCTACTTTACAATAAAGTAATTTTATAATCTAGCAAACTATACCAAACCGTATTATTAATTTATAAAATTACTTTTGTATAATATTTTTTTGTAACCAGAGTATTACATACTTAATTTGTCATATGATCAAAGTGATCTAATGACCATCTACTCATTTAATATATATATATATATATATTAATATATTTTGATTTTGTCATATATAGTGATCATCATTAATATCTGATATCTGATCATGAAATACTATAATATATTACCTATCAGACCCTTTGAGGTGAGGTTCCAGACTTTTGAGGTGATTGCCCATGTTGTTGATCAACTTTTCTGGAGTTTTGATCTCTAATATTGGAGCCAACAATTTATTGAGTTCTCACATCATCATTAAGTCCACTAATGGCTCCATTCAGGGGATCATATTAAGAATGATGCAGAAGCAAGAGGAAGGTGCAGAAGCAAGAGGAAGGTGCAGAAGCAAGGAAGAAGATGATGCAACTGACTTGTACACATGCACATGGAATGCAAATAACAGAACGCATAGACACACAATAGAGACGCACTCAGTGGCTGGGAGAATAATTCCGTGTGTATATCTGTCATGTACAATGACTATTTATAATTACATAGAATTGATAAATGAAATATTAAATAAACAATGTGTATTTACAGCTCATCAAATAAATTTAATTTCTTCATACTTCATCAATTTGGTGGTCTTGTATGTGTTTGACAATATTCCTCTTGTAACTTCAATAGCCCCCCACAAGGTGGAGAGTAAATGTTGATGACTACCATCTTGAGCAATAATCAGTTGAATGCAGGAGAGCATAATGGTTTGGTAAGTAAATCTGCTAACTGAAAAGAGGAGAAGACGTGAGCAGTTTTTACTTGTCCTTCGGAGATCTTATCACGAACTACATGGCAGTCAAGTTCGATGTGCTTCGTGCGTTCATGAAATATGGGGTTTGCAGCAATATGCAGAGCAACATGATTATCGTAGTAGAGTGTAGATGGAGTGCCAACGGTGAGGCGCAGATCACTGAGTAAGTAGCGAATCCAAGTGAGTTCGCATATGACGGCAGCCATTGCTCTATATTCTGATTTAGCAGAGGACCTGGAAATGGTGTTCTATTTTTTTTATTTCCATGAAACCAGAGAGGTCCCAATGAATACACAAAATCAGGTGGTGGACCGTCGTGTGTCTGGGCAATTTGGCCAATTGGTGTCGACATATGCTACAAGCTCCAAATTCAAACTAGCAAGGAGAAAAATAGCCTGGCTAGGGGTTCCTTTAATATATTTAAGAACTTTGATCACAACATCATAATGCGGAATGCATGGATTTTCCATAAATTGACTTAGCAAGTTGACACTATAACTCAAATCAAGCCTTATGTTGGTCAAATAAAGCAGTTTGCCAACTAATTTTCGATAGAGTATAGGGTCATGGAAAAGATTACCTTCATCTTTCTTGAGTTTGCTGTTTGGTTCCATTGGCAATGGAGAGGGCTTTGCTGCAAGGAGGCCTGTTTTCGAGAGTACATCCAGTGCATATTTGCGCTGGCAGATTTGGATCCTTGCTTTGGAACGTCCAATTTCCATTCCAAGAAAATAACGTAATGGTCCCAATTGTTTTATGCGAAATTTCATTTCCAAGAAATGTATGACAGCACGGCTTGAGCTAGAATTTGAACTCATGAGGCTGACATCATCAACGTACACGAGGAGGGCAAGAAATGAATCATCTGTGTATTTGGTAAATAAGCTGTAATGGGCCTTTGATTGGGTGAAACCAAATTCAGCTAAAGTTGATGCCAGCTTTGTATTCCATTGACGAGAAGCTTGACGAAGGCCATACAAGCTTTTCGGTAAACGGCAAACTTGTTTGGTTTTGGCTGCATGGTGACCAGGAGGTGGCCGCATGTAAATTTCTTCAGCGAGATCGCCATATATGAAGGCTTTGTTGACATCGAGTTGTTGGAGATCCCAACCTTTGATGGCAGCAACTGCTAGTAGACATCGAATTGAAACTAATTTAGCAACGGGGGAAAATGTATCGTGAAAATCAATACCTTGACGTTGGATGAATCCCTTTGCCACTAGTCGCGCCTTAGCACGTTTGATTTTTCCATCAGCCTGGAATTTGTACTTGTAAATCCACTTGCAGAAGCAAGAGGAAGGTGCAGAAGCATGGAAGAAGATGATGCAACTGACTTGTACACATGCAGATGGAATGCAAATAACAGAGTGCATAGGCGCACAATAGAGACACGCTCAGTGGCTGGGAGAATAATTTTGTGTGTATATCTGTCATGTACAATGACTATTTATAGTTACATAGAATTGATAAATGAAATATTAAATAAATAATGTGTATTTACAGCTCATCAAATAAATTTAATTTCTTCATGCTTCATCAATCTGGTGGTCTTGTATGTGTTTGACAATATTCCTCTTGTAACTTCAATAGATCACTATCGATCAAGTTGATTTTGTGCAAGTTAGCCTTATCGCACCTAAAAATGGGTCAGAGTGCTTAAAACTAGCAATCATAACCAGACCGCGCAGATAGGTCAATTCCGACAAACCACGTCCAAAATAGAACTACCCAATTATTCCAGTTTATATAAACCTGATGGGAATGTCTATAAAAAGATATTCACGTTGTTGTAGGTGGGTGTATTGCTGTCTAGCTCAATCTGAACTTCTAGGAGGTGTGATATGCACTAAGTCATTAGGAGAAGATGATGAATGAGGGGTTTGAGATGAGGGGATACGAGGCTGAGTAGTTGGGGACTATTCAAGTGATGGGGAGTTGCTATCAAGTGAATCAGGTGATGAAGGATCTGTATGAGTGTCTGAGTGTAGTATTGTTTCATGATAGGAAAAGGTGGAGTCTGATAGTGGTGAAGGAAGGACTAAACCAGGTGGAGAATTGGAATGGATGGTGTTGAAGCTAGGATCTTGAAAAGAGAAGGTGGACTCGTAGGAAATGACATCCCTTGAAATAAAACAGGAATGATTCTCTAAGTCATAGAATTTATATCCTTTGACACCTGCTGGATAGCCAAGAAAGATGCACCTCTTAGCTCTAGGACTTAGTTTGGTTCTGTAATGCTTGAGGGTAGGTGCAAAACAAAGGCATCAAAATACCCTTAGATGTGTGTATGATACACTGTTGAGAAGAGGACCTCAAAGCGGGACTTATTGTTCAAAGTGGGAGTGGGTATTTTGTTAATGAGGTGGGTGGCTATCATGACAGCATCCCCCCAAAAATAAAGAGGCAAAGAAGCTTGAGAGACGAGGGCTCTAGCCACACATAAAAGGTGATGATGTTTTCTCCCAACCACCCCATTCTATTGATGGGTATAAACACAAGTCTTTTGGTGCTAAATTCCATTGGAACTGTAGAAAATGGGCATGTCGAAATCCAGTCCATTGTCAGAATTGATTTGTTTTACTTTGGCATTGAATTGAGTGTTAATCATGTGAACAAAATTCTGCAAAAAGGTCCTTGTCTGAAATTTTAATTTCATCAAATAAATCCAAGCGACCCGAGAGTGATCATCAGCTATAGTTAAGAAATAATGATGGCCCTGGATTGATGCTTGTGAATAAGGCCCCCAAATGCCACAATGAACTAGTTCTAAAGTGCAAGAGGTACTTAGATTGAATGATTTTCTTTTCTGTTTAGCCTAATGGAAAATATTACATTGCATAACTTTGTTACTTTCTACATTAGGAACATAAGACTCAATTACATTCACCTCGGTTGAGAAGTGCGTCCTAACCTAAAGTGCCAAAGATGAAATTTCTGATGATGGTTTGCTTGAGCAATTTGACTGACAGTGTGACTAGAAGGGTGTGAACCATTGACTGTGTTGCAGCTAGGTGGATTGAAAGTGAGAAAGTAAAGGCAATTGTGTACTCTAGCAAGTCCAATCGTCATCAATGAAGAAAGGGTATGTATGAAGCACAGTTTGTTTAGAAAAATAAGGCAAAGTGAGGTGCTGTGAGTGAGCTTGTTAACAGAGATTAAGTTGAAGGTGAATGATGGTACACAGAGTACATTGTTGTGGGTTAATGAATCAAGCAGTTGCATAGTTCCAATGTGAGTTATCTTGGCTTGAGTTTTGTTAGGTAATTAAACAAAGGAATGGGTCTCACAACTGATGGAAGTAAGCAGAGATGTAGAGCAGACCATATGGTTTATAACTCCAGTGTCAAGAATCCAAGGTGCAACTTGTGAGTTAGTTGGGTGATGCTTTGAAAGAGTGTTCATGATCAGTTGCAGAAAAAATGGATGAATTTGGCAAGGAATGAGCAGTAGAAGGATGTAAATTTGTACCTACCAAGTTGGAGGAATGAGGAACACCTGTTGTGGTTTTAGCATGCTTATCTTGGTCAGGTGATGGAGGGTTACCAACATTGAGCTGAGATATTTTATCATTGACAAGTGCAAGGAGCTTTTGAATTTGAGCTTCAGTAATGCGCAACTGTGGTCCTTCCATGGGTGCTCTCTCATGGCTTTGTGATGTGACTTGGTTTGTGAGTGTCCAGTTGAGAATCCTCCTTTTGACTTGGTGAATTTGAAGTTTGGAGAGAAACCAATCAGTCGATAACACTTGTCCTTAGTGTGTCCACTCTTACCACAGTGGTAGCAGGTTAGCTCAACCTTGTTTTTCTTCTTTCCCTGAGATTGGAATGTTGCCAAGGCTGAGGTCTCATGATTAGGCAGCAAGAGGGCAAGAGTTTCCCTCTTCCTTTCTTCCTACAAAATTACTGAAAAGATCCTATCCAAAGATGGCATAGGAGTCATCAAAATAATCTGCTCCCTTATGCTATCAAAGCTGCATTCAATCCCATTAGAAATTTAAAAATACAATCTATCTGTTGATCCTCAACAAGAGTTTTTATAATGTTACAAGTACACCGGCCACAAGAACAATGAGGAAAGGGTCTGTAGTTGTTCAATTCTTCCCAAGCAGCATTGAGTTGGGTAAAGTAGTCACTTATAGATTGAGATCCTTGTATGATGGAGGAAAGCTGCTGTCGGAGCTGGTAAATCCTTACATTGTCTGGTTGTGCAAATCGAGTCTTGAGTTTATCCCATGCTATTTTGGCAGAGCTAATGTACAAAACATTAGATGTAATCTCCTTAGAAATGGAGTGTAAAATTCATGATAGGATGAGGTTGTTAGACCTCAACCAGGGTATGTAGGGAGGATTTGTGAGGGCAAGTGTTTCGATGGTTCCATCAAGGAACCCAAGTTTGTTCTTGATGGAGATTGCTAGTGTGAATGATCAGTTCCATGAGAGATAGTCAGGTCTTGTCAAGTGTGGAGTGACCACCATAATATTGACATTATCACTATGGTGCAGGAAGAAGGGACTGTTGGGATTTTCAGATGGAGATGAGTTGTGAGAGGTGTTAACAGAAGAAGCTTCATCAGCCATTGTGACAACAACACAATCAGTGAGATGAAACTATAAGAAGATTATATTAATAGAAACAGAGAAAGTCAGTATCAGGAATCATAAATGACCCCGCTCTGATACCATGTTGAAGAAATGAAAAACAAGTTGATGAATATGATGAGTGTGCTGAAGGTGAAAAACAGATAGGTGAATTGAGAGAATTGTTTGAGCCGAGCACTAATGAAGAGAAGAAAAAAGGCTTTTCTCATTAAGTTGTATCTGCTGTATACAAACCTAAATATATAGAACATGTACATAAAGCATAAGTGCCAAAATTAGAAAAAGAACAGAAGGGACCAATTTTGCCTATTGTATATAAAAGAATACTTTTTGTCTGCTTTATTTCTAGCCAACTTTATCAAATGGCTGCTATGTCATGCTCCCACTATCACCCTTTGTTTCATCCATTCTGGTCACAGCAAGTGCACTACCATGATGTGCATTGTCTGATGCCTCAAGTGTCCATTGGACAGCAGCTTTATGCTACGATTTTTAAGCAGCTTCATGCTGCAAGCCTTGGACGGTAGCTTCATGTTGCTGGTTTTTTAATGAACTTTGTGAAAACCCTAACAGGTAGAACATGGTCCTTCACTCGTGTGGCATGTCAAGCGCGCATCGAGCGAATAACCAATCAACATTAACTCGAGCAGTGTTTCAAGTGGTGCTTGAGTGAACACTAGTGTTTGTGCTTCACTCGAGCCAACATCATGCGAACCTTGAGCCAGCAATCTGTCTAGCCTTCACTCGAGCCCACTATCAAGTGAGCCTAGAGTGAACTCTTGGGTTGAGCTTCATTCGATCCCACTATCGAGCCAACCTCGAGTGAACTCATGGGTTGAGTTTTGCTCGAGCCAAAGTCAAGCGACAGTCGAGCAAAATTTCTATTATGCAATTTTCTTGCTGACAAACCAAGCTCCACACACAATCCAACAATCTCCTACTTGAAACTAGTTCTCTACATGCCAATCCTTGTTTCAAGCCCAAGCCCTATCACCTTTGTAGCTCATAGCTCCGGTCTTCAAACCAGAAGACACACTGAAGTTGACCCTGGCTTCAGTCTCTCACGAACAATGCCCTTAGTCAGTACATTCATTGAGCGAATCCCAACTCCCACTGCACTGAGAACTTCTAGTCTCAAACCAACTCTAGCACTCTCAGCCAACTTCCACTTGCTAGATCCCCCAATTCACAAGCTTTTCCTATTCTTCCGTGGCTCACCATCTTTTGTCAGCAGGATATGATTTAAGGTAGGTGTCCACCGTTAAGATCTTGTCCACCTCAATATAGACATCTCTAGAACTCTAGACGCTATGCTTGCATGTCTCATACCTCTGCTCTGCATTGTGATTTCCAGAGATTTCTCCAGGCTTACATGAAGAACTACAAAGCTGACTCCTTTTTGCCTCCTCATCTTTTGCGCACGACCAAGCCTGCCATTCTACAACTTTGTATTGGCCCAAACATCACTAGACCTTGATGTCAAACTGCCACGCTCTAAGACCAGTGCAACCTTAGTGACCTTCCACGCCCTTCCAAAAAACGCTACAATATGATCGTTGTCGTCAAGTTATCCCATAGAGATCAGACTTTTCTTCAGATTTGGAACATGACTGACTTGTTGCAAAGTCCACATGCTCCCCTTCAGAAGTGCGATGCACACATCGCCCAGTCCCTCTACATCCAACGAGTCTCCATCATCAGTGTACATCTTTCCAAAATCACCAACAACAAACCTCTGCATGATCTCTCGATGTGATGTGCTATGGAACGAAGCCCTTGAATCCATCACCCAATCATCAATCAGATTGTGTATTGTAAGAAATATCTATACTTTAGCTACTGCATTCATAGCATCATCCCCAATACTTTCCTGATTCCTGCAGTCTCTCACGATATAGCCTCATTTGCCACAACCCCAACAAGTTATCTGTTGCCCATATCTCGTCTTGCTCTTGCCTCTATTCTTGGACTCGTCAAATCCCTGGCCTAAATCATTAGCACACAAGGCCGCACACGTACCAAAAAACTCCCCAGAGTCCTTTTTGCATACCTTCTTAGCAAGAATCATGTCAAGCACGTCATCATAACTCAGTTTCATCTTACCAACTAAGTTACTCATGCGCCATCCTCATTGTATCCCAATTATTTAGCAACGATGCCAATAATATCAACGCTCTGATCTCATCATCAAAATCAATCTCAACCGACGATAATTGATTACTAATAGTGTTGGATTCATTCAGGCGTTGGGTAACAAGTATACCTTCTGACATCTTTATATTGAACAACTTTTCATAAGATATACCTTGTTATTTGCGAACATACATAGAAGACAAAGCCGCCATGAGATCCGTCGTTCTCTCCTTGATAACGTTGTGCGCAACTGATCTAGACAATGTCAGCCAAATAACTCCTAGAACCTATCAATCAAACAAGATTCACTAAGCATCATCCAAGCTTTCAGCTTCAGTCCCAACAGAGGAAGATGGAGCCTCATCTCATTGAGATAATTCTCATTCTGCATCCTCGAAAAACTAGAGTCTATGCCATTGAACTTCTCGATCCCAATCTTCACGTTGTCTCCAGACATCATTCAGCCTCGAACTCCAACCCGGAGCTCTGATACCAGCTGTAGTGGTATAAACATTCAGAGTCACCACACCAACACACAACGACGATGAGACAAACAATGAAATAACTGTGGAAACACAATAATCATGCAATCACACATGACACACACCGAATTTAACGTGGTTCAACAATGTGGCTACGTCCAGAACTACGTGGGATTTTATTCTAGAGAAGATTACAATCACTCAATGAGTTATAAGAGCACATCTCTACTCACACAATCTCAACTCTCTCTCTCTAGGGTTTTTTTTTCTTTCTCTCAATATGCTCTCACACTTTACCTCTCTTTGTTCTCCCTAATTTTGTTGAAAATTGTATATGGTAAGGGCAAAATATGACATATATATAACAAATGGCGTTGGAAGCCCTAACAGGCAAAATTGGGTCATTAGCTTGAGCGGAGTGTCGAGTACGCCTTGAGCGAACAACTAATCAATATTGGCTCGAGCAGTGTATTAAGTGGCACTCGAGCAACATTAGGGTTTGTGCTTCGCTCGAGCTCTGCATCACACGAATCTTAAGCGAACAATCTTTCCAGCCTTCGCTCGAGAAAACTGTTGAGCGAGCCTCGAGCAAACTAATAGATTGAGCTTCACTCGAATCTACTGTCGAGCCAACTTCAAGCAAACTCATGAGTTGACCTTGAGGTTTGCTCGAGCGACAATCGAACGAACTCTTTGCTCTACGATTTTTGTTGGTGTTTTTTAATAAATAGTATTTATCAATAACATTTATCTTTAAATTGGTTGTATTTAATGTTTCAGTTGCTCAATATTTTTTAAATGGCTGAACATTGCTCAATTTTAATTTCAAATTATCGTCCGTTTTTTCAACCAAGCCATTTGAACTTTAATTTTATCAATTAATTTCTTAATTACCGGCTCTTAGTTAATGGTCCATAAGTTTCTGCCGTTGGTTTATTCTTTTTAAGTTGGTAATGGCTGGTTGTTCATTGCGCTGTTTCTTGGAAATACGTACGTTCATTTTTCTTTAATTTGTTCTTGTATTCATCATTTCATTGCACAATTACCGAGTGTATTTGAATTGTTTTAAATTTTGATGGAGGTGGGCGTCTGTTGATAGTCTATTATTTTTCCAGTGTGGTGTTGTTTTCTCCGTACAGTATAGAGAAAAATCAGTAGAAGGAAAGAAGGATTAATGTGCATAGATAATTTTGAGAGTATTTTTAGATAAAAAAATAGGTCATGTTCATTTGGTGGAGCTTTGAGCTCAACCATTTGTGTAGAGTTGGTTCGGGTTATACAACGGTCAATTGGGCTGTTATATCCTGAAGGAATCAAGTCAAGAAGAGTTCTGCTTCACCGATTAATTTGAGACTTTGTATACTATAAAGAGTTTGAATCTGGTTAAAAAGAGCGATATTTTCATGCCTCAATCTAAACTGGTTTCGTTTAAATGTTAATTTATTGTAATTTTTATTATATTATTATGTATTTTTCCAACAATTTTCCAGCTCACAAATCAAACTCCACATATAACCCAACAAGTACACCTTGCACCTCACATTCAATTATCTTCCCTCTTTCGCATATTTTCTTTCTCGAGTTGGTCTCCCCCTTGCGCGCGTAATTTCTTCCTGTGTGGAGATTAATCGAATGGTTGATCATCCTCCAATTTGGTAAGCTTTATTTATTTATTTTTATTCTGATCTTTTCGACCATTAATTAAATCTGAGACTCCCACTCAATAATAATAATAGTAAGATAGATGGTAACATGACATATATCAGCAGACGTACGTACGTACGGTACTTACATATGAGAAACCAATTAAGCACAAACGACGTTAATATTCATGCGCTGAATATAGATGATGATAAACATAGAAACACACTTGCATGCATGCATGCGTTTTGAAATTAAATACCAAATTACCAAACTAGCTAGTACGTACGTACGTACGTACAGAGTGCGACGCCAAGCATTAACAAACATATATAGATGATACAGACTTCGTTAGTACATATGATCAAAGTGATCTAATGACCATCTATTCATTATTTATTAATATATTATATTATATTATATTATATGGAGATGGTCATGTCTAGTGATCATATTATGATCTAATGGACACTTCTTCAGAGGCGCCTATTCAGAGTTTCGAGAGCAACTTCCAGCTGTGTCTGTTTTGGGGCCAGCAAGTTGATAATATTGATCAGTTCTCTCAGCCGAATTTCAAGCTTTCTCACAGCTTTCGGAACTCCCTCAGGGGCTTGATTGTGACTGTAAGGGACGCGACTATGTCCGCCACGCCTGGAAATACAAAGATTAAACAATGTATCAAGATTCATGACATACTCATTATATATATATGTATATACACATATTAATATAGGGAGATGATAACCTTACAATCTAATTACAATTTATTTACAATTTATTAATAAAATAATATTTTTTTAAAATTTTAAACACATCAAATTAAAATTAAAATAAATATTATTTTACTAAAAAATTGTAGAAAAATTGTAAATGAGTAGTTTTTTTTATCATTTTCCATTAATAGATATGGACATGGTCATATATAGTGATCATCATTAGCTGATCTCTGATCATGAAATACTATATATATATATATATATATTGAGTAATGCTACATAATTTTCCTAACCTCTATACAGTATGGTTTTTTAAATTTTTTAAATGTTTTAAATTTTTTTTTTGAGTTTATTCTTTTTAAACTAATTTAATTTTTCCATTCATTATTTATATATTAAATATTTGATAAAAGAAAAAAACAATAAAAATTTAAAAAAATATAATATGGGAAGATTATGTAAATAGTAAAAAATTGTGCAGATTTTTTCATATATATTACCCATCATCATGAGTTTCCAGAATTTTGCCGAGATTGTCCAGCATGTCTTTGATCAGCTTTTGTGCAGTTTCACTTTCCTGAGCCAGCAATTTCTTGAGCCGTCCCACATTATCGTTAATGGTTTTCAGGAGATCACTTGGACTGGAAATACATGAAAAATTAAACGTCAATCAATACAATATCAATATTAAAGAACGAACAGGTAATTACGGATGAATAGAAGAATATTTGTACCAGCTAAAGTTATCAATGCAGCAATATAAATTACTAATAAAAATCACTCAATATCCATGCTGATTAATGATAGGGAGACATATATGCATGACGTACATGATGTGCACTACATGGAAGTAGTAATTGTTCATGCAAAGTGACGCAACAAATGTGTCAAAATCACTCAACTGATGATCACTAATTAATGCATGAGAATTCGTGAAATGATAAAAAAAAATAATTTAATTTCTCGCCCAAGTCGCACACATGTAGTTTAGCCTCAAGCAATTTACCAATTAGGATTGCGTAACATGACAATTGACAGTGCAACGCATGCAATTATAACTTGTACATATCATAAACCATTGTGAAAATATATATGATACATTTTTCAATTAATCACACTAAAAATATCAATCCCATTCTGCATGTACAACAAAACATTTTGGGCATTTTTCACTTTTTTCATTCTCTCTAATAAAAATACAATTGAAAATAAACATGCAATTGAATTATTAAAGAAAAAACAACAACACAGCGAAAATAGTTGAACGATATTGAGATTTGAAAATCAAGATCATAGTCAAATTAATAGTAACGTATCTAAATAACAAAGCAAGCAATAGCTATATATAAGATATCTATATATGAAAAACATGACAGATCGTCGATCATGGCATGCCACATGCAAGCCACTTGTCAGAAAACTAAAAAAAAAATATTTTAAAACTTAAAACGTGTTAGAAATAAATAAATAAAAACTAATAGCTTAATATGAAAAAAGCGGAAAAAATTTAAAATCTCAAAAATAATTATAGCTTCAAAAAATTAAAATATAAAAAGGGTGGGAAAGAGGCGGGAAATCCAAGAGATCGAGAGATCGTTGAGAAAAAAAAAATGGAGCATTAATATTTGAGACTTAAGAGCTCAAACGAATTTTTAGAAAATAATGTTTGATTTTTTATTGATTGAAAATGTTTTTCATTTGCTGACTTTTTTTATACACATTCAAACGCCAAAAAATCAGAAAAATTATTTATGAAAATTGTTTTATGATGAAACAGATGGAGCTTTTACATGATTTTTCTTTAGCAAGACGACCATCATTCGATGCACAAAAGCTAGCTTACGTGACGAAATATGATTTTTCTTTATAATATATTACGACCAAATTATTGAAAGTTAAACTTCACCACACTATAAAGTATAAACAGAACATATTTGCTAAATTAATAAAGAAAAAAGAAAAAAAGCAGAATATATTTTCTCCGAAAAGAGGTCGACCTTCTATCATTCAATTGATCCTCTTTAGCAGTACAACTACTCCTCCCAAAAGCAAGATAATACACAAATTAATTCTCCCCCCTTTTTTTATTATAAAATTAATGATAAGGAGAGACATGCAGTATGTCATGACGTGCACTATCATTTGAAATCAATTTTTTTGATAATCTCATGATCATTCGTGAAATTATAAAACATTTTGATGATTTCCCGCCCAAGTCGCACACATATAGTTTAACCTTAAACAATTCAGTTATGATTGTAATGTGACAATAATGCAACCCAAATATTACAACTTAACATAAACTACTGCAAAAACATGATATTTTTATTTTTATTTTTTTAATAATTTACGTGTACTAAATATATTAAAATTAATCACACTAAAAATATCGTTCTCATAATTTATTTACAAGAAAACATTTTGGGCATTTTTCATTTTTCCAATTTTTTTTCATTCTTTCTCTTAAATACACAATTGAAATAGGCATGCAATTGAATTATTAAAGGAAAAAACAACAACAAAACGAAAGTATCGACTGAATATTTGAAAATCAAGATAGTCAAATTAATAATGTATTTAAATAACAAAACAAGCAATATCCACATATAAGATATCCATATTTGGAAAACAAAACAAGAGATCATGACAAGCCACATGACAAGCTATTTGTTAGAAAAATAAAAAAACCTAAAACATGGTTTAGCGCGAAACATATTAAAAATAATTTAAACTTAAAACATGTTAGAAATAAAAAAAAAAAATTTAACGATCTCAAAATATATTAATATAGCTTCAAAAAATTTAAAATATAGAAAGGATGAGAAAGAGAAGGAAGATTAACTCAAGAAGGAAACCCGAGAGATCGAGGGAATCGGTTTGAAATTGATAAACTAAAACCAATTTTCAGAATAGAATTCTTGAATTTTTATTGATTGAAACTATTTAGTTTTCATTTAGTACTGATCACTTTTTCAAACACCAAAAATTCAGAGAAATTGTTTACGAAAATTTATTTATGGTGAAACAAATGCAGCTTGTACGTACAACACATGATTCTTCTTCAGCAAGACGACCATATCATGCATTCGATGCACAAAAACTTTGGTGAGAAAATATGATTTGTCTTTATAATATTGACCAAATTGAAAGTTAAACTCACCACACCATAACAGAATATATTTGCTAAATTAAAAAAAAAAAAAATAAAAAAAGAATATAGTTGCTCCGAAAAGATCAGAAGTAATTACTTGTTGGACATGTTGTCCAAAACGGAAGAGTATCTCAAATCTCACTTGGCTGTCGGACGTTGTGATCAGGGGTAGACGAACTAAAAGAAATGATATCGATCACACGGGACACGCGGCTAAGGAACTACTATATATATATACACGAATTAAAATGAAATGACCATATCGACCACACAGGACGGCTAAGGACTTGTTTGGATAGAGAATAATTTCACCTCATCTTATCATTATAATTTTTTAAAATTTTTACATAAAATATAATAAACAATTCAATTTTTTCAAATTTCAAAACAATAATAATATTAAAATATAATATTCTAATAATATTTAATTCAACTAATATAAAATCATCACATCTCATCTTACTATCCAAACTAGCCACAAGAATACTAGCTACTATGAGATCAAGAATACTGTTTTTTTTTTTGGTCAAAGAGAAGAGGACTCCAGTCTTGTTTTATTTATTTATTGAGGAATTATATTTACGGTAATTATTCACTCTTACACTTCACATCTTATACTTGTAATTTTTTCAGAGTATAGGGGTATTTTTTATAGAGTGTGAAAGTACTTTTCATAAAATGTGAAGTGTGAAATAATGAATAATTAGTGATGAAAAGAATTTGTTTTTTTTTTTTTTGACAACTACCACGAGATCAAGACCATATATAGTTCATAGTGCATGTTACCGTTGGCGAGGTCATTTAAACTTATCTGATGACACGAGAGATCGGGGTGAGAAGAGAGAGAGAGAGATCCGCGGGGGTGAAAACTGAGAACTGAAAAGAGAGAGAACGCTGGTGGGTGAAAAAAATAAACACCCGTCGTTCTCCATCTTAATTACATGACTACCTGTTTACCTACCCGGCGTACGACCTTAACTGTCCCATTTATTTTAATTGTCTAAACAAAGATGGGCATAAGAAAACAAATGCATGTGACACCAATTGCATTATATGATCTTCTTTATTTTATGCATCTGTCACCAAGAAGTACTAGAAGACTAATAAAACTTAAAATGCTAGAAATAAATAAATAAAAAGTAAATATAGCTTAAAATGAAAAAAGCGGAACAAATATAAAATCTGAAAAGCATTATAGCTTCAAAAAATTAAAATATAAAAAAGGGTGGGAAGAGGAGGAAGATTAAGGAGAGGAGGGAAATCCAAGAGATCGTTGAGAAAAAAAAAATGGAGCCTTATTTGAGACTTAAGAGCTAAAACCAAAAAATCAGAAAAATTATTTATGAAAATTGTTTTATGATGAAACAGATGCAGCTTTTACATACAAGTTACTACACATTCTTCTTTAGCATTACGACCATCATTCGATGCACAAAAGCTAGCTTAGGTGACGAAATTGGATTTTTCTTTGTAATATATTACGACCAAATTATTGAAAGTTAAACTTCACCACACTATAAACAGAACATATTTGCTAAATTAATAAAGAAAAAGGAAAAAAAGCAGAATATATTACGCATTGGCATTCATGTTGTCCAAAACTGCAGCGTGTCTAAAACCTTGTACGTAGTCAGGGATAGACGAACTTGAAGAAATGATATCGACCGCACGTACGGGACGACTAGGAGTAGTGCCCAAGATCGAGATTTTGAATTATTACGTAACGTATAAAAGGCTGCTATATATATATATATATATATATTTATATTTATATTACTGTTGAGAATTATTAAGAATATTATTATTTTTTTGCCAAAAAGAAAAGAACTCACGAGTCATTTTCTTTTTTACTTCGACAACTACGACGTACGAGATGAAGACGCGATCGAGTGCATAATATTGTATGTTACAGTTGGTGAGAAAGGCATAAAATCATATGCTTTCACCTGCTCACTTGACTATTTAATAGACGCGAGTGCATAATGTATGTTACAGTTGGTGAGAAAGGCATAAAATCATATCCTTTCACCTGCTCACTTGACTTCATTAGTTAAAAAATAATAGTAACAATGATTTTTCTTTATGCATGTATTGTGTTATGCATAGTGCGTTAGTGAGGTTAATGTCTATTGAAATCATTTTACCTGCTCATTTGGCTTTATTCGGCTTTGTTCTTTTTGCATGCAGTATTCGTGTTACGATTAGTGAGGTAGATATCTACTAATATCCTTTCACCTGCTCAATTAGGCTCATTCAAAAGTTACATTATGTATAGTAACAATGATAGTAATAGCATTAATGATATATATATATATATATATTTTTTTTTTTTTTTCGTGCATGGTACAATTTTATTGGTGAGGTAGGCATCCAGTCATAAGAACATTTCACATGCTCCTTTGACGTAGTTTGGAATTGTTTGGTACCTTTGTGAGTTAGGCATTTAAGGTTCCGTTTGAATATTAAGAATATCTCAAATAATTTATAAATAGTAATAAAGCAGTATAAAAATATCTGAGAATATTTATGTTTTTATACAGACTCTAAATATAAGATTCTTTAACCTGGTCCTTTGGCCTCATTTGAAATTACATTTTGTATGATGATAATATACTATTTTTCTCTTTTAATTTGACGAATATCACTTAAAATCTCATGGCAACATATTAATAACGTACATTAGAAAATTTTCAACATATATAATTATATATATTTATTAATATTACTTTAGGGTTTATTTTGGAATTCATGGGTTATTTGGAAAGAGAGATTACTACTTTTGCTTATGGAGATTTTTTTTTTTATAAAAAAAAAAATGGGTTACTGTTCAAATTAAGGACCAGCAATCGTTGTTTCAGAGGTAGTGGACCAGTAGTGGTGCTCCTTTTCTATCCTAAAGGGAAAGGTTGGAAACTTGAATCGCTCCAACATGACAAAAGCATTTTTAAAAGCTGACTCATCATCCCTAAAAATAAAATAAATATGTTTAAAAAATAATATATTATTAAATAATTGTATAAAAGTTGTGTAACACTAATATTTATCATATGGTCTTACAGGTGTATACAGCTGATTGGAAATTTGGAATTAATAGTCTTGGGCTTGTTTCACTATCTCTACAAGAAAAATAGGTTTTTGTGGCCATTTAATTGCGGCGAAGGCCATTTAATTGCGACGAAAAGATTATTTGTAACCAAAACAGACTTATTTTAACTGTAAATAGTCATTTCGCTAGAATTAACTGGCCACAAATAAACAGTTTTTTTGTAGTGCGTCAGTGGACAACTAGTTCATAAGATCGTACATGTTAAAAAATAAAAAAATTCATAAGTTCGCACACAGTTTCATTTAAGAAAAATACTATTTGTCTCAATAAATAGATTGCGACATGAGTTTCGATAATTTTTCTTTTACTTAATATTTAATGAAATATTTTTAAATAATATTAATTTTTTAAAATGTGTAACGGTATAAAATAAATAAATAAAAAATAATATTAAAAACAATAAAAAAAATTAAATTAAATAATCTTATCGAGATGATCATTCTCGGACTACACCATCGGTAGCAGGCTAGCAGCAATCCTTAGTTAATTCGCGAAGAAGACATCATTAGAATGACATTATCCTGAAAACCTCATTCATGGTCACTACATTAGAATGAAAAGGACGTACATGATCCAATAAGATGCCAGACTATTGCCCGCGCGTGCATATCATGATGCCAACTATTGCCGGTGCATATTATAGCTGGAGAGGAAGACACGATCCAATAAGATACTTTCAGTTCCAGCTGCATGCATGCGTATGGTGCCCGTTTGGCCTCCTTCCAAAAGATTACCTACAATCAAAATAAGGGCAATTAATGAGATGACGTGTGTGTATATATACATATATATATATATATGATATTTACAGCGTACAATCATGCATACAAAGTTCAAAGGTAACAAGTATCATATATACATCACATGTTCATTGACAAAAGTTAATATAGATATCATGCATACTGGATGTTATGGTAACCACATGTCAGCCGGTGCGGCCATCATTTCTTTACGATAGGGTTCATCTACTACCGATGACAACAACAGTCACTTTTTTTTCTTTTTTAAGAGAGTGTATAAAATTTGAATATCTTAAAATTGTATCTAATATATATGTTAACGTCGTGTTTTGCATATCTTTAAGTCAGGCTCTAACAACTCAGGTATTTGGAAATGGGTATACAAAAGATAAGAGAGAAGGCAACTTGAAAAGGGTGGTCTCGAGACCGAGGAGTCTCCGATGCCAAAGTTAATAAGTGTTCTTGAAAGTTTGTGAATAAGTAAAGGAGTCTAGGAATTAGAGAGAGTGCTATTTATAATACTATAAGCCTGGGGGGACAGATTGTGTTTGCCCCCATGGCATCTGCATCCTTAGTACTTTTCTCTGTGTCAGAGCCCTTTAATACGGCGTAGCTCTATGACAGTGTCATTAACGTGGCGTGTTGTCAGAGTAGTGGTGCCATTAATGCAACATGGTTTTTTTTATTTCCTTCTCCCAGACAGTATCTTTGGTGATCTGTTGATATTCTTCCTGTCAGAGGATCGAGGGTTTCCCCCACATTATGCCTACTATGCTTGCGGGCACTTGAGAGCTAAACACTACTCGAGGGACCTTTAAATCCATGAATCTCATCCCCTGCAGCACCCTCCATTTTGCAAGTTGCATTCAGAGGACCCTTCCCATGGGCCGGGTTAAAGACTGGTTGTTCTGTGCTAGGACTTTGGTCTTAATTCCTATAGATTTCACTACAAGAAAACTGCTTATTTGCAACTAGTTATTTCTAGCGATATAATTATTTCCAGGGAAAATGAGTCTGTTTTTGTCGCAAATAATAATTTTCGTTGCAAAAGAATGATCACAAATACTCGTTCTCTTGTAATGAATTTCATTCACAGGCTCACTAGATTTAGTAGGGGGGAAAATCTCCTTACAATATATGTATATATGTTTGAAGTGAAAAAAACTCAAGAGTCATTTTCTTTCTTACTTTAACAACTACTACGTACGAGATGAAGATGCGAGTGCATATATGCATGTTACAGTTGGTGAGAAAGGCATAAAATCATATCCTTTTACCTGCTCACTTAACTTCATTCAGATAAAAAGTAATAGTAACAATGATTTTTCTTTATGCATGCATTATGTGTTATGCATTATGTGTTGAGAATATTGGAGTCTGGTTGCATCGCTCGAGCGAAGCGTCTAGCCACTCGAGCGAACACAAGTTAGAGAGTTTGCTCAAAGGTAGCTCAACAGACCACTCGAGCAAAGGCAAGTCAGAGAGTTCACTCAAAGGTCTGCTCGACACATGGCTCGAGCAGTTGCGGGAAACAGTTTCGTTCGATGCGGGCTCGACACACCACTCAAGCGAACTTCACTAATTCTGTTTTAATTCGGGTTTCTGCCACATAACTTGTTAGGTGTGATTTTGTGTTTGGCTTGTACTGTGTGTGAACAGTAGCCGCCCCAAGAAGAATTGTAGTGTGATTCCTCAAGCAATAAAAATTCCTCTGCAGCTCCCGTAGACGTAGGCAATTTTCCGAACCATGTAAATACTGTGTCGTGTGTGATTGCTTGTCTCTCCCTTTAATTTGAATTTAATTTTTCTTGTCATTGATTTTCACAACAATTAGTATCAAGAGCCAAGGTTCGGGTCTGAGGAAAAACGATGGCTAGAGAAGAAGTGAAGGTATCGGGGATCGAGAAGTTTGATGGCACTGATTATGGGTATTGGAGGATGTAGATAGAGGATTACATCTATGGGAAGAAACTCAATCTTCCATTGTTGGGGAAGAAGCCAGACAGCATGTCAGTTGCTAATTGGACCCTGTTGGATCGACAGGTTCTGGAGGTTATTCGTCTAACCCTGTCGAGATTCGTTGCACACAACGTCATCAAGGAGAAGACGACTGCGGATCTCATAGAGGCTTTGTCGAGCATGTATGAAAAGCCGTCAGCAAATAACAAGGTACATCTGATGAAAAAATTATTTAATTTGAAGATGGCAGATGGTACGTCTGTTGCACAACATCTGAATGATTTTAACACTATCACAAATCAATTGTCGCCTGTTGAAATTGAATTTGATGATGAGATCCGTGCACTGATATTATTGGCATCATTGCCAAATAGTTGGGAAGCCATGAGGATGGCTATTAGCAATTCTGCTGGTAAGTCAAAGTTAAAATATGATGACATCCGTGATTTGATTTTGGCTGAGGAGGTGCGCAGGAGAGATTTAGGCGAGACCTCAGGTTCAAGTTCAGCACTGAATGTTGACTCTCGAGGGAGAGCACAAGACAGGAACTCAAACAGAGGTAGATCAAAATCAAGGAACAAGAGCAAGAGCAAGTCTAGACCTGGTCAGCAGGTAACTTGTTGGAATTGTGGCAAAGCTGGTCACATAAAGAAAAATTGCAGAAATTCCAAGAAGACTGAGAATGATAGTGCTAATGTGATAACTGAAGAATTACAGGATGCACTATTGCTTGCAGTTCATAGTCCAGTTGATGACTGGATACTTGATTCAGGGGCATCTTTCCACACATCTTCCCATCGGGAGATGATGCAAAACTATGTTGCAGGTGATTTTGGAAAAGTGTATTTGGCTGATGGAGAGGCTTTGACTGTAATAGGGATGGGAGACATTGACATTGTACTTCCTAACAATAACAAATGGACCTTGCAAAAGGTCAGACACATTCCTGAGTTGAAGAATAAACTCATTTCTGTTAGGCAGCTTGATGATTGTGGCCATTCAGTGGTGTTCTCAGACAGCACCTAGAAGGTCACCAAAGGGGCATTGGTACTGGCTCGGGGTAAGAAAACTGGTACACTTTATATGACTACTGGTTTGAATAACACTATTGCCACTACCGTTGCAGAGAGCACAACAGATTTGTGGTATTGCAGGCTTAGCCATATGAGTTAGAAGGGCATGAAAGAACTTTTGTCTAGAGGCAAGCACCAGAACTGAAGTCAGTTGATCTCAGTATGTGTGAGAGTTGCATTATGGGGAAACAGAAGAATGCCAGTTTCTTGAAGAGTGGCAGAGCACTGAAGTCAAGGAGACTAGATCTTGTGTACACTGATGTGTGGGGACCTTCCCCAGTTGCATCCCTTGGAGGTTCTCGTTATTATGTTACATTCATTGATGACCACAGCAGGAAGGTATGAGTCTATTTGTTGAAACACAAATCTGATGTATTTAATGTGTTCAAAATTTGAAAAGCCATGGTTGAGACAAAGACATGCTTGAAGTTGAAGTGCTTGGGGTCTGATAATGGTGGTGAGTATATTGATGGTGGGTTCAAGAAATATTGTGCAACTCAGGGTATCAGAATGGAGAAGACCATTCCTGGGACACCATAGCAAAATGGAGTTGTTGAATGCATGAACAAAACTATAAATGAGCGTGCTAGAAGCATGAGGCTGCACGCTAGGCTACCACCTACTTTCTGGGCAGATGCAGTTAGCATTGCAGTGTACTTGATAAACAGAGGGCCATCAGTTCCGTTGGATTGTGGATTGCCTGAGGAGGTTTGGAGCGAGAAAGAGGTCAAATTTTCTCACCTTAAAACTTTTGGTTGTCTTTCTTTTGTTCTTATTGATTCTGATGCTCGTAGTAAGCTTGAGGCCAAGTCAAGGAAATGTTATTTCATTGGCCATGGAGACGAGGCATTTGGCTATCGTTTCTGGGATGATTAGGGCCGAAAAATTATAGGAAGCAGAAATGTGATCTTCTATGAGAAGATTGTGTACAAAGACAAGTCTAGTACAGTTGCTGAAGCAGTTCCTCAGGAATCTGAGTTTGTGAGTTTGGAGTTTGGATGATCTACTTGAGGTCATAGTGCAATGTAGAGAGGTGTGTGACAAGGTGAGTGGGTCCAGCACACCCATTCCCATTATTCCGCAGTCAGATCCAGAGCACTCCACTCCTGTAGCTGCAGTTCGCAAATCAGTTAGGACTATTCGTCCCCCACAACGTTTCTCACCTTCTTTGAATTATATCATGTTGATAGATGGTGGAGAACCACAAAGCTACCAAGAAACCTTGCAAGATGAAAATTCTAGCAAGTGGGACTTGGCCATGAAGGATGAGATGGATTCCTTGCTAGGGAATCAGACATGGGAGTTGACAGAACTTCCATCAGGGAATAAGGCATTACATAACAAGTGGGTATACCGGGTGAAGACTGAGCATGACGGTAGTAAAAGGTATAAGGCCAGACTTGTTGTAAAAGGTTTTCAGCAAAAACAGGGTATTGATTACTCAGAGATCTTTTCGCCTGTGGTAAAGATCACAACCATCAGGTTAGTTCTGGCTATGGTTGCTACTGAATATCTATTTCTTGAGCAGTTAGATGTGAAGACAGCTTTTCTTCATGGAGATCTTGAAGAATACATCTACATGCATCAACCTGAGGGGTTTGTGGTATAGGGAAATGAAGATTCAGTTTGCAGACTGAAGAAGAGCTTGTATGGCCTGAAACAAGCTCCTAGGCAGTGGTACAAGAAATTTGACAGTTTCATGTGCAGTGCAGGGTACATCAGATGTCAGGCAGATCACTGCTGCTATGTCAAGGCAGTTTGACAATTCCCACATTATTTTATTGCTATATATTGATGACATGCTTATTGCAGGGGCTAGCATTGATGAGATCAATAATCTGAAAAAGCAGATGTCAGAGCATTTTGCAATGAAGGATTTGGGAGCTGCAAAGCAAATCCTTGGCATGAGAATTGTCAGAGACAGAGTCAGAGGCACATTGAGACTCTCACAGGCTGAGTATGTGAAAACGGTACTCAGCAGGTTCAATATGGACAAGGCCAAGTCAATTGGCACACCCTTGGGTAGTCACTTCAGACTCAGCAAGGATCAAGCACCAAATTCAGAAGAGGAACAAGATTGTATGAATAAGGTTCCTTATGCCTCAGCTATTGGTTCACTTATGTATGCTATGGTCTACACTAGACCAGATATTACCCATGCAGTGGGAGTTGTGAGTAGATATATGAGTAATCCTGGAAAACAACATTGGGAAGCAGTAAAGTGGATTTTGAGGTACCTAAAAGGCTCCTCAGAAACGTGCTTATGTTTCTCAGGAGAGGGCTTCGAGGTGCAGGGCTATGTTGATGCTGATTTAGCTGGAGACATTGATCGCAGAAAAAGTACCACAGGGTTTGTTTATACTCTGGGTGGTACTGCAGTTTCATGGGGTTCTAACTTACAGAAGACAGTTTCTTTGTCTACTACAAAAGCTGAGTATATTGCAGTTTTAGAAGCTGCAAAGGAGATGGTTTGGATACAGGGCTTCTTGGAGGAATTGGATCAGAAGAATCAGAAGGGCACTCTTTACAGTGACAGTCAGAGTGCCATATTCCTCGCCAAGAATCCAGCATTTCATTCCAGAACTAAGCACATTCAGATCATGTATCACTTTATAGGATCATTGTTAGATGATGGACAGTTGCTACTTGAGAAAATTTGTGGAAGTAAGAACCCTGCAGATATGTTGACAAAGGGTGTTACACTTGAGAAACTGAAGTTGTGCGCAACTTTAGTTTGTCTTCTAGCATGAAGACAGGAGCAGTGAGTTGCAGAGGTGGAGGATATTATGTTTGAGGCAGAGGGTGGTACTGTGGGTGTACCAGTCTCCAAGTGGGAGAATTGTTGAGAATATCGATTGAGAATCCTTCTTCTTTCCTGGATACCTTGACTTCGGTCTCCCTCTTGCTATAAAGGCTTCATTTGATGTATTTAGCTGTACCTCCTTATCTTTTATGCGGTACTCATTATTTATCAAAACACTAGATACATCGTTAAAACTAATCTTTTCATTCCCATACAAAAGTGTGGTAATCAAATGCTCATATGTATCAGGCAAGGAATTTAATAAAAGTAAAGCCTTGTCTTCATCTTGGATTTCTACATCCAAGTTTTGCAAATCAGCAAGTATCTGATTGAAACTATTGAAATGTTTGGACATAGACATACCTTCTCGAAATTGGAATCTTAAGAGCTTCTTCTTCAAGTATAAATGACTCTCAATACTTTTTGTCAAGTATTTCTCTTCTAATTTCCGCCAAAGTTCACTTGTTTTTGTCTCTCTCATGAAAAAATACTTCTGATCTTTGGCAAGGCACAAACAGATTGTACCACAAGCTTGTCGATTAAGCTTGTCCCAATCCCTCTCCGTCATGTCCTCCGATTTCTCTTCCAGCGTAATATCCAACTCTTGTTGGATCAAAACGTCCATGACTTCACATTGCCACATACCAAAGTTATTAGGTCCATCGAACTTCTCAACTTCAAATTTGGCATTTGACACCATGGATCTATGCCCAGAGCTATTAGCATTTCCAGAGTTCCTATCACCTGCAATTTCTCCGTCTGTTTCCATCTAAAAAATTACTTATCTCTGGAAAATGAATTTCAAAATTTCAACCGTACGGATGAGTCCGGAATGATCCAAATAGTTGGAAAGCACCATTCGATAGTTGAAATCGGACTCCGAATGGCTTAGATCAAGCCCAAATCATATCTGAAATTTTGAACAGTCCAGATCAAACAGGAACAGCAGGCGAAGCGCGTGGCGAGAGTGGGGGCGCATTGGCGCGTGTAACTCACGCCTCGTCTTCCTCTGGAGTGCGTGTCTTTCACTTGTCTTCAACCTCTAGAGCGAGTGGGGGCGCGTGGGCGCATGGTTTGCACTCGTCTTCAACCTCTGGACGATCGTTGGCGCTTGAATCGCACCTTCTGACCTTCTAGGGCGCGTGTCAGCTCCTCCGACGTCCGTTTTCGATGCCGTTTGTGGCAGCGTTTCCGTCTTGTCAAGACAAACCTCCTGGTGTGATCAAAAATTGATTTGGATCAACTTGAATTTTCTAGGTAGCACAAAACCGAAGCTCTGATACCAATTGTTGTACCAAAACCACCCAAAATCATACCCAAACACAAGATAGAGACAATATGTAAGTGGTTTGGAAATTTGCCTACATCCACTGTAGCAGAAACAGTAGATTTCAAAGTATTTGTACAAATTATATAAACTCCAACAAGATTATCTCTATCTCTATAAATGGCCCTCTTCTATGTCCCACAGACACTATTTCGTTTACAATATGATCTCCTTTTATAGGAGAACCTTCAGGAGACAAACAAATAATAAAAGTGGCTGTAAGAAACAAACTTGATATTTTGGAGACAAGCTTGATATTTAGAGACAAGTTTGATATTTCCAGACAAGCCTAATATTTGGAGCAGCTATCTAAGACTATTGAGGAGCAACTGTTCACACTTAGGTTGATATTTAACAAATAGTGACGGTTACACAGCTCTATTCACGGCAGCTGCCGTGCTTGGAAATAGGACAATGGTGGAGTGCATGCTTGGAGAAAACCCTGGCTTGATCAGCATTAGACATTCCAAAGAGAAAAATCTTCCAGTTGTTATGGTTATTAATTTCGAGCAAATAGAAATGGCGCGGCATTTGTATTATCTTAATCCAGATAATGGAGATTTAATTCCACAGGATAATGATCAGGAGATTCAGGACCACAATGGTGCTACGCTTTTTACCCGTGCCATCTATACCGGAACTTTGGATCAGAACTCGTACGTGTTTTACTATCTGGTAGTAGAAATGTTTGATAAGAAATTCTATACATGATTGACATGTTTAATATGATCTAAGTAGATCAGTTAATTTATTACATTAAGCCACCTCGTTATTGTATAAATTTTTTTAGTCTAAACTTAAAACTTCTAATCCATTAATTGGCTGCCGTTATAAATATAATAATTCCTCTTTGACCATTTCTATGCATGTGCTGTACATGTATATATGATGGTGACGGTACTTACACATTAACAGATATTGCTTTGAGATTAATCCGAACCTGTCCACGTTTGGCACTGGCTCTTGACAAGGATGAAGAGTCTCCCATCTTCGCATTGGCCTCTATGCGTCATTCCTTCCCAAGTGGAATTCAGCTCGGGTTTTTCAAGCAACGCATGATCTGCTCCTGTATAATTACCACTAGCTCTGATCCCTTAATTCTCTTGATTTACATTATTGTAATATTACTCAATATTAATGGCTCATTTAAAAAAAAAACCATCAATAATATATATTGGATTAATTTTAATTTCTTAGAAATTAAAAAAGAAATCAAGATCCATGAGAATACCGAAAATAATATTCTCCTGCGTAGAGTTATTTGGTAGGGTTATTTAAACATTATTATTTTTATTTGATAGGGTTATTTGGTAATTTTTAAAATATTTTTAGGGCTTATTTTGTGATCTTCTTAAGAAAAAAGAGGGTACATTGCAATTTTTTGGCAGTTTAAGGAATTGATTGTAAAAATTGATACTTTGAGGATGTTATTGTAAATTGGGTGCATGGTAGTTTGAAAGGCTTTGTATATTTTCTCCTATAAATATAAAACAAAATTTCATGTATTTAAAATCATATATATATGAATTTAAAGTCTAAATCCATGACTACTTTCGATAAAGTGAAGGTAATATAAATCTAAAATTATATACGTACAATATATGCAATTCAAGAATAAAAAATATAATTTGAATCTAAATAATTTCAGTAAGAATGCATTTCATGTATCTGACAGCTTCAAATATCATCATAATTTTTCAAAGGTTCTCTTTTACTAAAACAAGAAAATATACTTAAGTTATAAAGTCGATGATATACCTTAAGTTATTTCTTCTCTCATTTCTAATTTGTTATCCTAGGGCATACTTAAAATTTGATTTGTGGATTGTTTTTTTTTTTTTTTTTTTTGTTATAAAGAAGATTGATCACTCAATACCCAGAATATTATAAGTTCTACTATATTGTTAATTAGATTTGTTAGCTTTTGCTTGCTAAAAAGGTATGCGCATTCCATACGCACCTCCGACCAGTGAGACTCGTTTGAATGTTTCAAACGGAGAACAACGCCAAAGCAATCAAGGAGATCAAAATATCATATCAGGTATGCTAATTTTGCCTTAGCTTTACTTTCCCATAATTCAGTTTTTCTTTTGTGATAATGCTTTTTTTTATAATTTTTTTTAAAATATAGAGGGTGCATGCGTGGTTATTTTAAAATTTGAAACTCGAATAAAAAACATATTGATTGATTGCAAAATAGATAATGTAAAATATTCATAGGAGGAATATCAGTACTCTTAATATTATCTAATTATTTATAATGGCGTTGAATCTAATTTATTTTTACTGTAAAAAAACACATCCACTTTTAATATTAAGGTAAATATAAATCAGACAATACCATGCATCCTTCTAATACATTCTGGCCGGGATAGACCCCATGTTAACACTCTTAGACATACATAATACTAGAGCATCCTTTGCAAGTACATGCGCACTTGATTAAACTCTCTGTACATATCCAATCTGCCAGTCTTTTAACCCACGCAGAACATGCTTAATTTCCTCCACAATATGTCCAAACTTAGGGAAATTCTTCTCAGCAGGCTTTTTAACTGCATCAACCACTAGCTTGGCATCACCTTCTAAAATCACTTGTTCAAAATCCAGAGCACAACAAAACACATTTGCACTCAATGCAGCTCTTGCCTTTGCAAACGTGGAGTTAGCACCAAAAGCAGCAGGTTCCCTCAATACTACTAAGATAGATCCCTAACCACCACGTACCCCAATGCCAATCTAAGAATGAGTTGTTTCAACTGCAACATCCCATTTTGCTTTGACCCATTAGTTATCAGGTAGCACCCAACCTTGCTGTGTAACTTGTCTAGGACTGCTCTGGGGTACCCTTTCAATCTTGGCTTTCTAATACTAGATTTAGTAGGGAGAAAAATCTCATTACAATATATGTATATATATATTTGAAGTGAAAAAAACTCACGAGTCATTTTCTTTCTTACTTTGACAACTACTACGTACGAAATGAAGACGCGAGTGCATATATGCATGTTACAGTTGGTGAGAAAGGCATAAAATCATATCTTTTCACCTCACCTGGCTTCATTCAGATAAAAAGTAATAGTAACAATGATTTTTCTTTATGCATGCATTATGTGTTGCATTACTGAGGTTAATGTCCATTGAAAAGATCATTTTACCTGCTCATTTGACTAATTTATTCTTTTTGCATAGTGTTATGATTAGTGAAGTAGACATCTACTAATATCCTTTCACCTGCTCATTTAGGCTCATTCAAAAGTTACATTATGTACAACAATAATTATAGTAATAGCATTAATGATTATTTATTTTGTGCATGGTACAATATTGGTGAGGTAGGCATCTAGTTATAAGAACATTTCACATGCTCCTTTGATGTAGTTCGGAATGCACCTTCTACGTACATTTGTGAGGTAGACATTTAATAAGATTCTTTCATTACAAGAAAAAAGGGTTTTACCGGCGATTTTTCTAGTGTTGCAATATAGAACGCCGCATTAGAGTGTTTATTGCGGCGATTTTTTAATCGCTGCTGAATTCCGTTGCGAGAACTGATGATTGAAGTTACTTATCGAGTTGCAGCGAAAATAGTCTTTTTAATAGCGATTTATTTCGCCGGTAAATGAAAAAACCTGTTGCAACGCTCGATTTCGCCGTAATATAGTAAGTGGCGCCATTCCCCTAAAGATATTTTGTTTTTCCCCCCGATTTCTTTCCCCCTCCACTTCTCTCTGTTCTTCCCCAATATTCCATCTCCAGCTTGCCTTTCCGAGAGATAAGCTGCTACTCCACCCACGTCCCCCGAACGATTTCATCTTCACTTTCGCCCGACCACCCAAAGCTTGCTCCTTTACCACATTTTCCTCCCGCGGAAGCTACGGTCGAGATAGTATCCTCGAAGCTGATTAGGAGCCGTGCGATTTCGTCTCTTTGAACCTGTGGGATTTGGGTCAGCTGCTTCCAACTGAGCTTGGTCGAGATTCAATTGAGGGATAGCATGGGTCCTTCTGTCACCACAGGTATGGCTGCAACTCAGTTGGAGTTTGGTAATGAATCGATTTTGCCGCGGGTTTCTTTACAAAATTAGGAGTTCTTTGTTGCTAGACTAATTTCTATTTGTGCAGTTGTGAAATGTACCAGTAATTAGGGTTTCTTTTCACGAATTTTGCGTTCAATATCTGCATTTTGTGTTTCACAGAACTCATGTCCGTGGCTCGAACATTGAATGACCCAGTAAAATATTGCTATTTTGCCAATACATCTTATACTAATTAGTTGTTACTAAATTATAGATAATCTCAAGTTTATAGTCCTACTTGTTTTGAGCTATGAACCTGTTCTCATAACAGAATGTACAGATATTAATCAATTAGTGTTTCGGTAATTAGTAGGAAATCTGTATTCTTCTGGGACTATTCCCTGGTGCAGTCACCAAGAGAGTGACATTAGAGTAAAATTTATTTGCATTGCATAATAATTTATTGGGACATCTCATGACAAAATAGTATTGAAGTGTGGTTGAGCCTAAAAGAAAATAGTGGTTTCATAGCGTGGACATTTATATATGTTATCATGACGTATTCAAAGAATATTCTTATTTGGAAACTTCATGTGATTTATGGTACGGTTACATTTATATGAAAAACATGTGCTACGTTCTTTTTATGGAATTAATCGTGGGATATGATATATGAGTCTTATATTAGTATGGAACCATTACTATGTTATATTTGAAATGATAACGATACCAGAGGATACTAAAAATGTGTAAACCCTAAACATTTTTAGTAAATGGGAAGGATAATTATACCAAATAACATTGAGAAAGTGTAGATTTCAAATAGAGAAGAGTTTGTGGGAATGACAGCTATCCTTGAAGGGAAAGTTCCCTATGTAGATAAATTTTTTGAAGTGCTTCCCTACATAGTACAAGATTTTTAATTTACATTGAATACTATGATTTTAGTTTTCGTTTTTATTTTAATCTTATTTTTTATTTAATAAATGAGGCTCATATATTACACCCAGTTTAATCAATCATACTTATCGAGTCGTGGACTTACCTTCCACCTGTAAAATTTCTTATTTTACAGATATTAAAGAGGAGCATGCAAATAAAGAAGCTTAGAGGACATATAGGAGGGTTAGAATGAGAGCTAGGAAATACGTGTCATCTATAAAATTGGGGCATGACAAAAATGCCTTCCATAGAATCTAAAATCATCTTACTTAACACCTCATTAAGGTACTAAAAAAAAATGGTTCTAAGGTCAATCAAATTGCTTTGTCAAAATTGAGAATCAATATAGGTAAGCTAAAAAATATATCAATATGTATTTCTTAGGGTATTCCAAAATTAGTTTAGGATAATTTCGAAATAATTAGCCTATATATATACATGCCATGTACCATGTATATACTAAGTCTGTTGTTTCCGATGCATTAAAGAATTTGCAATTTGGAGTTTTTTAGAAGAAGTTATGGCAAGTTTACAATAGGCCAGGTGCCTGAGATGGCAGAATGCTATGAAGTTTTATTATAGTTCATAAGTTTTATCATTTTTAAGGATAAGTGACAAGGCTTGAGGAAATTTTTCCTATTGCTATGATCCCCAAGCATTCTGCCTGTACGAATTTGGTTCTTTTTTGAGCAAGTTTCCAATTCTCATGAACTGATAAATGTTGTCTTGATAGACTGAACATATTCTCATTTTTCTGTGCTCTTGAAATTGGATTTGTGCTAGCTAGGGCCTTTTTTCTTTAATCCTCTTGGGCAAACTTTGCTGCCCAAATGTAGATAGAAAATGCCTCATTTACCCACAACAGACTTCATATACATCTTGTGTGCTAGAATGAGTTCTTTTTACTGGTTTGAGTGCATGTAGTCCTAATGCTACTAACGGCGATTAATTTGTGATCAGCAGCGAAAAAAAATTCGCCGGGATATTAATATATGGCAGCGAGTTTTGGTGTCCGTTGCACTAGATCTAAAGTGGGGCGTTAATACCGGCGAAGTTCCAGCGATTTTTTAATCGCTGGCATATATATACCCCAGCGATTTGTTGTGTTTTGCCAGCGATTATGTATCGCTGGCAAAATTGTTGAACCTTGTAGTGTTTAACCTGCTCCATTGGCCTCATTTGAAATTACATTATATATGATGATAATATGCTGATTTTTCTATTTTAATTTAACGAATATCACTTAAAATCTCAAGGCAACATATTAATAACTTACATTAGAAAATTTTCAACATATATAATTATATATATTTATTAATATTACTTTAGTGTTTATTTTGGAATTCATGGGTTATTTGAAAAGAGAGATTACTTTTATTTATGGAATTTTATTTATTTATTTATTTTGAAAAATGGGTCAATGTTCAAATTAAGGACCTGCGATCGTGTTGTTTCAGCGGTAGTGGACCAGTGGTGCTCCTTTTCTACCCTAAAGAGAAAGGTTTGAAACTTGAATCGCTCCAACATGACAAAAGCATTTTTAAGAGCTGACTCATCATCCCTAAAAATAAAATAAATATGTTTAAAAAATAATATCTTATTAAATAATTGTATAAAAGTTGTGTAACAGTAATATTTTCATGGTTTTACAGTTGTAAACAGCTGAATGGACCATCAGTGGACAACTAGTTCATAAGGTCGTACATGTTAAAAAAAAAAAAAAAAAGTTCATAAGGTCGTACACATGAGTGTGATTTAAGAAAAATACTACTTGTCTCAACAAATGGATCGCGACAGTCTCGATAATTTTTTTTTCTAGTTAATGATTAAGTAAGTATTTTTTAATAATATTAGATTTTTTTTTAAATACGTAACGGCATAAAAAATAAGTAAATTAAAAATTTTTAAAAAAATTAAAAAAATAAAATAATCTTATCGAGATCATTCTCGGACTACACCATCCGTAGCTGGAATCCTTATTTAGTTCGCGAAGAGGACATCATTAGAATGACATCTCCTGATGAAAACCTCATTCATGATCACTACATTAGAATGAAAATGACATAATCCAATAAGATGCCAGACTATTACCCGCACGTGCATATCAATTAGATGCCAACTACTATTGCCGGTGCATATTAATTATAGCTGGCGAGGAAGACACGATCCAATTAATAAGGAGTAATTCTACATACAACCGTGATGTGCGTAACTGCCGCGTAATCGCTTTGAAAAAGAGTGGGGTCCACTATTAAAAAATTAATTTTTTTCATGTGGGTCCCATGTTTTATTCATTTTTTTCAAAGGGATTACGCGGCGGTTACGCAATTCACGATTGTAAATATCTTTTCTCATTAAGAAGATTCTTTCAGTTCCAGCTGCATGCATGCATATGGTGCCCGTTTGGCCTCCTTCCAAAAGTTTACCTACAATCAAAACAAGGCAATTAATGAGATGACATATATATATATCATATTTACTGCGTACAATCATATATACATACAAAATTCAAAGGTAACAAATATCATATACATCACATGTTCATTGACATAAGTTAATATAGATATCATACTGGATCGATCATGTTATGGTAACCACACGTCATCTGTGCGGCCATAATTTCTTTAGGATAGGGTTCATTTACAACCGATGACTAGAACATGAGTCGCTTTCTTTTAAGAGAGTGTATAAAATTTGTATCTAATATATATATATATATATATATATATATATATATTATATATGAAGCGAAAAAAATTATATTTGCAGCAGTGGCCAACTTCAGATAACTACAATAGCTTAAAAGTACAACAAATAAAAGATTTATAATCTCGGTTAAATAACCAATTGCAAAGTTCCTATGAGATAAGATTGAAGATTAATGTCATGATCTTCCACTTCAAAAGCATAGACGATCCTTTCTCCAAAGGGATAAAAAACATGCATGCTTAAAAGCAAACGAACAAAACCATATTGATAAAGATATTATTCCATGAATACTAGTCTAGCACCCGGAAATTTGGCAGTAATTAAGTCATTACTTTCAGTGTGAGCTTCTGTTGCAAAGATGATCACATTGAGCATCTCTCTTCCTCGGTACATCTAATACCCTTTTTTCTTTCTCAAGACTTGAAGCAACTTTGCAGTTAGATAAATACGGGATTGGCTGCACTCACTAGTTTCTTACCCCAATTTCATATATATACCTTTCAAATTTGGTTATTTTTTATTGGAAGAGGATGGTAGCTGATAATTAAAGTACTTCCTCGCACAGAAAACAACCGAGTACTTCGATCCAGTTTATGCGCTTGATGAAGTACCTGATTGAGTACTTGAAGAGCTATATATCTTTTTAACAGAACTATAATCCGGGTCGGGCCTAACCGAGAAAACCTCGGGTAGATCTACAATATATTAATCGCTGAACATGAGTAGCAATGAAAAGACCGACCTTTCACAATTCCCCTCCTCAAACATAAAATCTAAACGACCAATATGATGCAGAATTGAAGCACAAACAGATGATTCGTTCTGCTTCAACTAGCGGCCTCATGTCCAAAAACGCTTAAAAGAACAGAAACTTACGGGCGAGCTCGCGGAAAGTATCTTCATCAATGTCACGGCAAAAGCCGAAGTGGGTATCAGTTATCACAATAAGCATGATATATGTACAACGATCTGAGCATCCTTCTCAATGCTCAAAACCACAACCAAAGCAGAACTCAGATAAAAAAGGAAACATTTTAATTTGAAAATAAAAATGACTCTTTCTAAGGTCTAAACTTAGTAGCAACATGATATATAATTAATTATGACACTCCCACTCAATAATATATAATAATAGCAACATGATATATATCAGCATACGTACATATGGTACTTAAATACGTGAAACCAATTAAGCACAAACGTTAATATATATATCCGCTGAATATAGATGATGACAAACATATATAGAAACACACATGCATGCAAGCATGCATTTATTTTGAAATTAAATACCAAACCAACAGCTGGTTTGTATTTATTTCTTGAGAGCTTTGAGACTAGCTGCCATTTTTTCCATTTTTTCCTTCATGTCCATTAATGAAGCAAGCAATGACTCGATGTCTCCTATCAGAGGTTTAGCCCATGAAGGCGGCTCTTTTCCATGATCAC
Organism: Juglans regia; assembly: GCF_001411555.2. Lineage (NCBI taxonomy): Eukaryota > Viridiplantae > Streptophyta > Magnoliopsida > Fagales > Juglandaceae > Juglans > Juglans regia. The sequence goes on from NC_049905.1 coordinate 3,435,329, forward strand.
CAGTACTTGGGCCAGCTGGTTTCTGGTTGTTGATTTTTACGGTGGATGATTCGGGTTTCCCAGCACTTGAGCCATATCTGGAAAATACAAAGATTAAACAATATTAATTAATGTATCATGTAGATAAAATTGACATACCGAGTTGATCGATTTTGTGGTTAGCCCTCTCGATATTGGCACCTTAAAATTGGTCAAAAGTGCTTAAAGAAATTAAGCCAGTGATGATCATAACCATGCAGAGAATTAATGTCTATAAAATAGAGATTCAAGTTGTTTTGAAACTACTAACAAATTAATACATCAACATTCAATTAAGAACGAACAGGTAGTAATTATAGATCAGTTGAAGATCATCATCATCATATCAGCACCAGCTGACAAAATCATTAATGCAGCAATAATCACTAACGAGAATCACTCAATGTCCATGATATCCCTACTTCTATCAATGAATCCCACTTTAGTAATTAGTAGTACAACTCCTCCCAAAAGCAAGATAATACACAAATTAATTCTCCCCCTTTTTTTATTATAAAATTAATGATAAGGAGAGACATGTATGTCATGACGTGCACTATCATTGGAAATCAATTTTTTTGATAATTTCCTGAGCATTCGTACTAAAATTATAAAAAAATTTGATTTCCCGCCCAAGTCGCATGCACACATGTAGTTTAGCCTAGCCTTAAACAATTCAGTTAGGATTGTAACGTGACAATGCAAACCAATTAATATAACTTATACATAACGTAAACTACTGCAAAAACATGATACTTTTTTTAATAATGTACTTGTAATAAATATATTAAAATTAATCACACTAAAAATATCGTTCTCATAATTTATTTACAAGAAAACATTTTGGGCATTTTTCATTTTTCCAATTTTTTTTTTCATTCTTTCTCTTAAAAATACAATTGAAAATAAACATGCAATTGAATTATTAAAGGAAAAAGCAACAACAAAACGAAAGTATCTTAATTCTGAATATTTGAAAATCAAGATAGTCAAATTAATAATGTATTTAAAAAACAAAACAAGCAATATCCACATATAAGATATCCATATATGGAAAACAAGACAAGAGATCATGACATGCCACATGACATGAAGCTAGTTGTTAGAAAAATAAAAAAATCTAAAACATGCATGTTTTAGCTTAAAAAAAAATTAAAACATATTAAAAATAATTTAAAACTTAAAACATGTTAGAAACAAAATAAAAAATTTAAAGATCTGAAAATATATTAATATAGCTTCAAAAAAATCAAAATATAGAAAGGGTGAGAAAGAGGACACTACAACAGAATGTGTATTTTGTGACAGAGGAAACTGTCACAAAAAAATGGCAAATCGTCACTAAACATATTTGGTGACGGTTTGAAACCGTCACCATGACCGTCACGTAAAGTGCATCACAGAAAACATTTGGTGACGGTTTACTGTTCAACCGTCACAAAAAATATTTTTAGTGACGGTTGGAAGTGTTCCGTTCGGTACAACGTTCGAACGTTCCTTTTTTGTGACGGTTATGAACTGTCACAGAAAATCACGTTCGGATGTAAAATCAAACGTTCGGACGTTATACCCAACCGATTGGCGTTCGAATGAGAGAAGTTGACGTTTGTTGGATATCGTTCGAACGTATCATATTTACGTTCTAATGTCAATGCGTCCGAACGTTAATTACAATAAACGTTCGAATATTTGTTCGAACGTAAACGTAAATGTTCAAACGTAGCGCGTTTAATGTTCGAACGTTATTTCGAATGTAAACGAAGGAGCGTCCGAATGCAAGTTCTTTGTTCGAACGTTAGTCGGTTTAATGTTCGAACGATTCAATTGTATTTACGTTCGAACGTTTGGTACAGTGTGAACCAACGTTCGAACGATTTTTATTTACATTCGAACGTACAAATCAGAAATACTAATTTCATAAAATTTAAAAACAAAATACCAATAGTATCATATTACATACCCAATTAAGAAGTAACAATGTCTTATAAAAGTACAAAATTAGATATTAAAACTAGTCAGAAATATTGATAAAATTTATTTCTTCTTTTTCCCTCGCCCACGGGGATTCTGTTGCAACGACATAACACGCTCCATTTGCACTATCATCTCTCGTTGCACTTGCTCTTGCACTTCACTGCGTATTCTTTCCTCCTGGTCTCTCTGTTGGTCCTGCAAACGCGTCTCTAAATGAGACTGTCGTTCTAAGAGAGACTCTAACTCTTGCTGTCTCGACCTCATATACTCATTCTCATGCCGTGCAGCTTCTAAATCTGCTGTAAGATTATTAATTTGTGAAGTCGATGAGGTTGAGGAGAATGAACATTTATGCTTGATAGATCGTCCCAAACCTCTTGCCATACTAGACTGCGGCCCGAGCACTTGGGTGAATATGTCTATGTCACTAGGAGAGGATTCCGCAGAAGTCGACTGCATCTCCAACATTTTGTTCTGCAATTTAAAAGGCAATGATCGTAAATAATTAGTAACGTATTAAAAGAAATAGAAATAAGAAATAAACTATTAAAATGTTCTATAAAAAATTTATTTAACAAAATTAACACTGCTTACATAATTATCTGCAGCGACAGGATCCATCCACTCACTATGCTCATTAGTGTGAGCAGCAGCATAGACATGAACAAGGGAAAAGTTTTCAGGATCATCACGTTTCTAACAAAGCGACAATATTAGCAATTTTTAAAAGATAATGTTAGTACTTATCAGAAAGAATATAAGGAAAATAAATAAATTCTATAATTTTTTAATTACCATTTTTTCAGCAAGACGGTGAAATGACCTTGAACCGGCACGATGGTGGACAGTCAGAACGGATCTATTCTGTGCATTTGTAGAACTCAAGTGCTACAAAATATATTAAAAATGTTAATTGTAATATGTATACATATAATGTATAAAACGAATATGAATGTAAATAATTAAAAGATATAAATGTAAAATACCTGATAATCTTGAGATGCGAAAAGATCACAACACTTTCTCCAATCATCTAACTTCATCTGCTGAAAAGGAGACTGCGCAGCCTCTTCCAACGTCTCAAACTTCTTGAAGTGGTCATGACATCGTCCTTTGTGATGTCGGAATAGTGTAGCCATCAACTCATTCACGGTTCTCAAATCCTCGCTACGGCTAAAGTCGAGGTCGAATTCATCCTAACAAGGGAATCAGGTAAAAAATATAATAGATGAATCTAAGTGAAAAAAATGTACTGAAAAGTAAACTCACCAGCACACGACTTCGAATGTGCTCCTTAATCTCATTCGGAACATCTCGCCATGAGCGCACATAAAATGGAGCATAAGCTCGAACTACTGTGCCAATATAGGAGGAAAGCGCTGCTGCACTATCATCCACTCCTCCAGTGGAATTATCAGGAATTGTGACTTTCAGTTTACCGTGCCTTCTATTTTTTTCAAGAGAGATTCCATGTGTATAGCCACGACCGCGACGTGCAGATGCATCAACTACATGATAATAATAGATATACTATAATTATAATTATATAGTTATTGAGAAAAAATTATTAACTATATATATAATTATTCCTTACTGGTAGGTGTCGACTGGCTGTTGTTCTCTTCTGTGTTAGCTTGATCTTCAGGAACGGATTCCTCGGGTGGGGAGTCCTCAATGGATTCAGGACTTGGACTTGGCGGAGGCACATTTCTTCGTTGTCGTTTTGGCGGCATTCTTTAAAATAATTAATTATATCAAAGAAAATTAATTAGAAGAAATTATGAAAATTTAAGATATTTTATAGGCACCTATATAAATAAAATATTTAGTACTTTTACTCTTCAGATGAATTTTCCATAGTTGTTTCAGAATCTCCATCAATAACATCTTCATCATCATTATCCACCTCATGCCCTGATTCTGATTCGTATTCATCTTCTGACTCGTCTTCTTCATCTTCCTCCAAACTGACTTGAATTGAATGATCATTTAATACAGACGGGTCGAGATGTACGGGTGGGACATCATCTCTACACAAGGGGAGCAACTTGAGTGCACCGAGGTCAACAAACAAGTTAATACCCTCTCCATCTTCCTGGTATGCCTCAACAATCGGATTGTCATCTTCATCTCCACTATTCTCGTAATCTGCACTCGTTCCTGCTTCATATATATTTCGAGGAACAAATTTTTGTACGACTCGCCAAGTTATCTCCCCACTATCTTCATCAGCACTTTTCATTGGATCAATCAAGTAATAGACTTGGGTAGCTTTGACAAGCCAATACGAATGGATCATCTTCGTACCATTTAGATGCAGTATTGACACTCGTAAAGTGATTATCCCTATGTATCGAAACCCGACCACCGCCTAGATCCCACCAATCACATTTAAAGACATATGTTACAGACCCACCCAGATATTTCAATCCGATAATATCACGGATGACACCATAATAGTCAATATCATCTGTTCCATGACTCCCCTCGACCAACACACCACAGTTTTGAGTCTTTCTATTACGTTCACGGTCCAAAGTATGGAATCTATAACCTCGAACCGTGCATGCAGTATATCGAAGTGCTCTATTTGAGGGACCACGGGCCAATGCATACAATTCAGAAGAAATTGATCCGGGATCACGAGCACGTTGTTCCAAAATCTAAAAATTGAAATAGTATATATTTATTATTTTATTATCCAGAGTTAAAAATTTCACAATATAACATATATATAATTTTAGTTCATACACGTTCTTCAAACCATCCGGGAAATTCTTCCTCGTGTCTTGCCTCTATATTTTCTACGCCTTCCGTTCTAAGTTTGTCCATGTGGTCACTGTTATAACATATTGCAAAAGAAGTATATTTTGAGCACAACAATTCTAATTAATTTAAAGAAAACTATAATTATTCAAATAAATTAAATGACATACCTAAGATAATCATCAATCTCTCGGCAGTTATTTAGCACATACCACCGAACCTTACCCAACTCTCCATCAATTAAATCGTAACCTGTTTGTGCACCCAAGGGTCGTACATTCTGGGAAAACACTGATAGCTCACGAGGAGGCGGAGTAGCAAGATCAGCATTTCGCTCTTGACGACTAAATCGTGTCTCAACACCACGAAGATATAGAGAGCAAAATGTTAACCATTCATCGTGTATATAAGCCTCTGCTATTGAACCCTCAGCTTTGGCTTTATTCCCAACAGTGCGCTTTAATCGACCCAAATATCTTTCAACTGGATACATCCAACGGAACTGCACCGGTCCACCCAGAAGTACCTCTCGCGGTAAATGTATTGCTAAATGGACCATGACATCAAAAAATGATGGTGGAAAGATCTGCTCGAATTTACATAGTATAGTAGCAATGTCTTCTTCCAATTTCGACAACACATCTCGATTTACTACCCGAGCGCACAAATCCTTGAAAAACATACATAGTTCAGATATGGCGACACGTACATTAGATGTCAGCTTCCCACGAATTCCCACAGGTAATAACTTCTGCAAAAATACGTGACAATCATGACTTTTCAATCCATTGATTTTCCAATCATCAGGACTCACGCATCTACCAATATTTGAAGCATAACCATCTGGCAACTTCACACCTTGCAACCATTTACAGAAATCAATCCTCTCCTCCCTCGTCATCGTAAAACATGCATGCGGCATGACCACCCTGTTGCCTTCCACCCGCAAATGCAGATTATGTTTAATTCCCATTCTCTCAAGATCTTTCCTCGTCTTGATCGTGTCTTTCGTCTTTTTGTTAATACTCATCAATGTACCCAGTATATTATCACAAATATTCTTCTCTATGTGCATTACATCCAAACTATGTCGCAACTTGCATGACGACCAATACGGCAAATCAAAAAAAATACTACGTTTTGTCCAATTCAATTCTGATACGGCTCGTTTTCTCTTGTTCTTTCCCCGACCTTTGCCAAAATTGTTCGCTCTAACATGTTGCAGTTGTTCCACTATCTCTTCTCCAGACAACTCTTTTGGTGCAATCCTATCCTCTACTCTCCCATCAAACTTGGCACATTCTCTTCTCCATGCATGATTTGCTGGTAAATAACGTCGATGACACATGAAACACAACTTCTGAGAAAATTTTAGCCACTCACTAGCAGTTTCTTTATTACACGTCGGACACGCTAACTTCCCTTTCGTACTCCAGCCGGAAAGATTCCCATACGCCGGAAAATCATTTATGGTCCACATTACCGCAGCATGCATCTGAAAAGATGTCGACTTAGATGCATCATAAGTTCTAACCCCTGTTTCCCATAACTCTTTCAGCTCTTCAATCAACGGCTGCATGAATACGTCAATATCATTCCCAGGTGATCTAGGGCCAGGGATGAGTAAAGTTAACAAAAAGTTTGGCGCCTTCATGCACCTCCATGGTGGAAGATTGTACGGAATCAATACAACGGGCCAAGTGCTATAACTTGTACTCATATTCCCAAAAGGGTTGAATCCATCGGTTGTGAGTCCCAGGCGCACGTTCCGAGCTTCTAACCCGAACTCTGGATACTGATTATCGAAAGACTGCCACGCAAGTGAATCAGCCGGATGCCTCATATACCCGTCATTCTTAACTCTTTTCTCCTCGTGCCACCTCATATCATGAGCTGTTTTCTTACACATATATAGTCTTTGCAACCTAGGTTTCAAGGGAAAATACCGCAACACCTTAACCGGCACGTTTTTCTTACCTTTCCACCTTGACTCTCCACATACAGGACATGCTTGTATCTCCTCGTTCTCCTTCCAAAACAATACACAATCATTCTTGCATGCATGTATGGACTTGTACTCAAATCCTAATCCCTTTCTCAACTGTTTCGCTTCATAAAAGTTCTTAGGCAATGCAGACCCTTCGGGAAGCACCTCGTTAAATAAGTCCAATACCATGTTTATTGCTTTCGTCGACATCCCACACAATGATTTTATGTGAAGCAACCGCACAATAAACGACATTTTGGAATGTTTTGTACAACCTGGGTAAAGCTCGCGCTTTGCATCTTCCCACAGTGAAGGAAAATTTTCACAATCAGTCCCTGATCCACCACTTGAGGCATTGTCGTTAACCTCATCCATAAACATCCCAGCTCCAATGTCACCCAACATCTCCTCCATCTCATCATGCTCATAATCATCATCCATGTGCCGTAAATAATTGTGATGATCGACCAATACATCTGCTGACCCTTCATACGGCTCACCATGCAGTACCCATCGCGTATACCCCAGATCCATACCGTTCACAAATATATGACGCTCTACTTCATCCAATCCTATCGCACACAAATTTTTACACCCTCGACATGGACACTTAATGTAACCACGACTATCAGCAGAGGCCCGTGCAAAATCAATGAAAGTTCTTACTCCACATGCATAGGGTACGTAATCCTTTCCAAGTCTATCGTCCAGACGCATCCAATTTTTGTCCATTTCTAAAAACATCCAGATATTAATAACACGTACATTGAAAATTCACATGCATGTCTTGCCTCCAATTCTCATTACTTTTTTGATAAGGTAGTTGGTCCTATCCCATTCGAGATTATATTCTCCATATTACACAAATCTCGTCACTCTACTAATTTCCACGTTAGTAGAAATTCCGGCAGCACCTCCCCATAATTCTCCAAGTATACATGTTCAAATATCGGGATTGTGACCCTACGAACAGTATACCCGAAGAACAATAGAAGAAGATACCGAAACTTCATATTAAACGTGGAAAGTAGTGAGTAACAAAAATGTGTAATACAGATAATATAATCTCAAACTGTCCACACTGGACAATTCAGGAATCAGTGGACACATAAATGTACACTGATTCCCAAACGGGTCTAAGGGTATTTATGCAATGTCACACGCATCTAGCAAAAAATCATACAACAATATCTCCATGTTGTTTAAATTAACAATGTCACCTTCAAGTAGTGTTATATTGTTAAACTAAAGAGGGATGGAAGATTATGTGACCCTACGTTTCGTGTCTTGTACACAACGAGGGAGAATAATCTTGAAGAAATGTTTAAATTTTAGTCTAATTACTTAACCGTCACAAACTGTCCGACCTTGACAACTCTCAAGGCCGAAGAGACTATGACAGTCAAGCAATTAAATTGAAATTTCAACATTTCTTCAAGATTATATTCCCTCGTTGTGTACAAGATCATTATTCTTAAAGTATAATTTTAATTGTTATACTTAATTTCAAAGGTTATACTATAATTTTAATTATTATAATTCTTAAAGAGTTACTTTTATGCTTGTTATTACTTATATATTAATTATTATTATAAATATTTAATTATCATACTTAAATTTCAAAGGTTATACAATAATTTTAATTATTATAATTCTTAAAGAGTTACTTTTATGCTTGTTATTACTTATATATTAATTATTATTATAAATATTTAATTATCATACTTAAATTTCAAAGGTTATACAATAATTTTAATTATTATAATTCTTAAAGAGTTACTTTTATGCTTGTTATTACTTATATATTATTATTATTATTATAAATTATTTTAATTATCATACTTAAATTTCAATGGTTATACAATAATTTTAATTATTATAATTCTTAAAGAGTTACTTTTATGCTTGTTATTACTTATATATTAATTATTATTATAAATATTTAATTATCATACTTAAATTTCAATGGTTATACAATAATTTTAATTATTATAATTCTTAAAGAGTTACTTTTATGCTTGTTATTACTTATATATTAATTATTATTATAAATATTTAATTATCATACTTAAATAATTATTATCACAATTTATCAAATCCATATCACAACATATAAAAGTGATAACTCACAATATATTCACAAAATAACATGCCACATGTATTAACATATTTCTAAACTTGAATAAGCAATAAACATGTATTAACAAAGCCTAATGACAATATATTTTTAATAATAAACACAATATTTCAAATTTATATCACAACATATTTAGAATAACTCACAAACTATTTACAAACTATACAAACAATAATCACAATATGATAAAAAGTAAGCATCAAATCACAACAACATATTGATAAAGTTTAGAAATATACCTAGCACTCACAATATCCTCTTACAAATCAAAATCTTCAAACTTCCCAAAACAAGCAATCCTTCAAAAAAATACAACACAAACTTATTAGAAATATTCTATAACAAAAACACATTCTATAAATATCATAAAATTTAAATAAAGACAAGAAATAAAAATATTATCTTACCAAAACTCACCTCTCTCTCACTCTCTAACTCAACTCTCTCTCACTCTAACTCTCTCTCTCTCTCTAACTCTCTCTCTCTCTCTCTCTCTCTCTCTCTCTCTCTCTCTCTCTCTTTCTCTTTCTGTTGCGCGCACGGGAGAAAAGAAATAATGGGCATCCTCCCGTGCGCGTACTGATTAAGTTCTAAAATTATTAGTTTAAACGTTCGAACGTTAACTTTAAACGTCCGAACGTTAATTCTAAAATTATTCCCGCCCAGAACGTTCGGACGTTTAAAATACACGTTCGAACGTACCCTTCTTATGATATAACATGAAATCTAGCGGGAAAGTTCCCGCACTTTCCTCATATATGTTCGAATGTATCACAATTTCTCGTTCGAACGTTTGTAGATTTATAGATAAACGTTCGAACATACTACTTAAACGTCCGAACGTACATTTCATGAAAGTGTTACCATATTTGAGCGGGAAATCTCCCGCACTAATTTGACTAACGTTCGAACGTTGACGGATTTGATGTTCGAACGTATAGTATAAACGTCCTTACGTCTAAATAATCACACAGATATTAAACATCGAGCGGGAAAATTCCCGCCTCTTACTTTAACGTTCGAACGTTAACTTCAAACGTTCGAACGTAATATTCCTATTATACTTAACTTATAATATAATATATATACTACATTGTATAGTATTTTGTGCATAATATAATTTATATATTATGCACAAAATATGTGTTTTTCTAAATTACTTATATTTATACTAGTTAAATAATATATTTATACTATAATATTAAGACTAAATTTACTAATAATAGTTTAGTATATGACTATATGTAAATATCATACTACTAAAAATTTACAATATTACTACCATGTTGTTCTAAATTACTAATGTATAAATATAATAGCATGTAATACTAATGTATATATAATATACTATAAACACTAAGATGCATAATAACATCAACATGTAATATTGTAATACATATACTAATGGATAAACACTAATCTATAAATTTATAATAACATATAATACTAATGTATAATAACTAAAGTATTATTCATATCAATTTTATATAACAATATCTTGTATTAATTATATTTTTTGACCTAATAAATTCTCAACATATTCATTTTGATAAATATATTAGTAATTCTAATATACATTAGTATAATAATTAGATTTATGGCCTAATACTAATACTATTAGTAAACCACTTTAAGCCTATATATAAATTACTATATAAAGCACTATAGTATTAATTACTAATACTATATTACTATGTGATACTATTAACTATAGTGATATATTAGTATTAGACATTAGTATACTAATACTATCAGTGATATAGCTAGTGTAATATAATAATATTTATACTAATACTATTATATAGTTATACTAAATTAAAATCACTATAGCAAATATTAATATATAGTTATGCTAATCGCTATAACTAATACTAATACTAATATAGACTACAGTTATAACTTATAGTATTATAACTTATACTAATATATTATATAGTTATACTAAATCACTATAACTAATACTAATATAGTTATACTAATCACTATAATAGTGATATAGTATTAATATCACTATTAGTATAATACTATAATATATAGTATTAATAATAACTAATACTAATATAATTATTAGTATAACTAATATTTATATAATATATATATCAAGTATAAGAGATTAGAGATTTAATATATATATATATATCAAGTATATTAGTTTATTATTAATATTTCGGTGCTTTTTTTTTAATATTCATATATAATAATATATATCATTCATTTTTTTTATAAATTTTCATATATATATAATATATAAAATAGATTTATATTAGTTAGTATACTACTATACAATACGGCGTCGTTTCTATTGCAATAGGACTTTCTTTTTAATTTTTGAATGCATGTTATTATGTTACTTGTTTTATTTAGTTGTATTTCTTGTTATAATCAAAAGTTTAATTAATTTAGATTGTAATGTTGAGAAAATTGAAATTTAAAAGCTCACAAATTTTTTTTTAAAAAAAAAGTGGGTCAAATATGAAGTTAAAAAAGATAAAAAAAAATAATAAAAAAATCCGACTCCGCTCCGACTCCGCTCCGACAAGTCGGAGTCGGAGTCGGAGCGGATTTTATATATTGCTAAACTTTATAAATATAAGAAGCACTCACAAAAAAACCAATAATCTAATTGTCAATAATATTATATAACATCCTAATATATAACTTAAACATTTATAATATAATATATTATATTGACAAACGTTCGAACGTAATAATAAGTACGTTCGAACGTTCTATGTATATAAGGCCAAAACCGAACGTCGAAACGCATTTCCCTGCCCGTATCCATCGTCTTCTCCGTTATTTGCCGCCACGCCGCCGTCACCGCCGCCGTCAACTCCGCCACAACCGTCACTAAAAGGTAGGCATTCATCTTTTATGCAAATAACATGTATTTTATTGAGATTTAGATTGACATTTGGATTGAGTTTGGTTTAAAACCGGATAAATATTACCGGATTTTCAACTTCATTTTCCGGCCACCACGACCAGTCATTGGCCGAATAGTCACCGTAGAAATGTTTCTTGAAGTGTATACTTCATTTACATGGTGACATTTCGGCATTTAGACCCTTGTAGAGAAATTTTCGAGATTTCAATAATGGCTGAGTCGACTCAGCCATTCTGCGTCGAAACGTTCGAACGTTTCACCAAGACATTCGAACGTACGACGTTTAAATTACCGAGCCGTTACGGCTTCCACGTTCGAACGTTAATCGTCTTACATTCGGACGTGAATATTATTAAACGACATACGTTCGAACGTTAATATTTACTTTCGCACGTAAATCACATACGGTCGGACGTTTAATTATAACATCCGAACGTAGTGATTTTCTACATTATTCATGCTTCGACGTTCGGACGTTCATATTTACGTTCACACGTAAAACAAATACGTTCGAACTTAAATTCGAACGTATTTGTTTACTGCTTATGTTCGAACGTACATCTGTACATTCGAACGTATTTGTTTTACGTTTGAACGTAAATTTATTTACATTATTTTACGTGCGAACGTATAAGTTAACGTCCGAACGTTTTTATCTTTAACGTTCGAACGTTAAAGATAGAACGTTCGAACGTTAATCCAGAGCATCTTAAAATTAATACAAAAAAATGCATTATTCTAAATAATTTTTTTTTCCTTTTCTATTTTCAGGATATGGCTCTTCCACTGCATACACGAAAACGAGGGAGGGAAGGAGCCACGTCGGACACTGCCCGTATCGGAGCTCGTACTGTTATGGTAGAGAGAGAGGTCTTAATTAATGAGTTCGACGAACTCTGTTGGCAGCAGACGAACCTAAGAGATGTTTTCCTCAGTAGAGGCTGGGGAAATATCTGCACATTGAGGGGGAAGGTATACCCCTCAATGGTTCAAGAATTCTATATGGGGATGTGTGACATGCCTCCGGATGCATCCTCTCACACCGTGACTGTACGCGGTGTTTCCATTGAGGTATCGGCAGATGTCATCGGCGAGCACCTCGGGATTCATCGAGGTGCTCAGACATTTACACACTCAACACCCCGTGAGGATGTAGGCACTTCTGCATCATCTACTGGCCGGGGATGTGAGCCAGCATCAGCCGATGATGCAGGCCAGTCAGAGGCTGAGGATACTGGCGTCGAGGCTCGGGATGATGACCGAGACGAGGATTTCTACATCCTCACCGGGAGGGATCGCATGCAGATCGAGCGGAAGAACGCCTTCAACCAGAACCATCTGCTGCATTTCTTCCGCATGTTGCACCTTATTGTTGCAACAAATGTCGATCCTGTGGCTCATAAAACCACATTTAGTCGGCTTCGGGCACAATTTTTGATACGAGTGGCACGTGGAGATCCTATAGATTTGCCACTGCACATTTTTGAGAGGATCCGTTACGAGGCGAGCATCGTCTCCACGGATAATCTCCCATATGGTGTCCTCATCAGCCGACTATTACTTGCACGGGGAGTGCCGACCCAGCCAGAGGAGCGGGTCAAAGATCAGATGAGCCCCCTCGACATGACCACGCATCGGCGTAGCATTGGACAGGCGAGGGGACGTCAGCCACCCCCTGTAGAGGATCTAGTTCCTCCGACGCAGCCTGAGCCAGGTCATGTCGGGAGTAGTAGTCAGCATACGCCGAGTACATCTGCAGGAGATGTGCGGCCTGCTTGGGTTGATGCGGTCATCTCACAGCTGACTGCGCATATTGATCATAAGATCGATCGATCGCTCGAGGCTATATCGGCGTCTGTTGCCGAACTCACCCATCGTGTAACTATCCTCAACGACAAGGTTGATACCTTGACTGAGGAAGTACGGAGTTCGACTTTTGCGGATAACGTTATCATCTGACTGTTGTTTACTACGTTCTATCAATTTTTGTATTTTATTTTTAATATTTGTAACGAAAAATATTATGGAATATTTTTATCGTTTTTTCATTTCAATTTTTAATCTTCTTTGATGTTATAGTTTTCAACTTTAATACTAAATCACTGCATTTCAAATATATATAAATCAATAATATATATTTATATATTACAAAGTGTGTATATATAAATATATACAATTCAATTTTTTAGACTTGTTCACAAATTATGCACAATAAAAATACATAATTTTTAAATTAAAGTCATTTAATTTAAATTTACAATGAACGTTCGAATGTTATTACTTAACGTTCGAACATTGGTGCAAACATTTTACGTTCGAACGTAAAATTAATAACATTCGAACGGTTGCGCCAAAACATTTTACGTTCCAACGTAAACAGACATAACGTTCGAACGTATATGTGACGTTCGAACGCATATTTCCCATACGTTCGAATGTAAAAAAATCTCATTCTATCTTTAGTGACAGTTTCCAAAAACTGTCACAGAAAATGCCTTTTAGTGACGGTCTAGGGACTGTCACAATTTCCCAACCGTCACTAAAAAGCAATTGTGTTGTAGCGATTCTTTTTATATCTTCACTAAGGCGCGCACTATAAAAAATATATATATATATATTTGTGACAAATTATTTACGTTAATAATAATTATTTGTAATAAAATAGATTTATTTTGATAAAAAATAATTATTTTTATTAAAAATAACTGGTTATAAATAAACAATTTTCTTATAAGAGTGGCACTGGCAGCTTGTTTCTTATAATTTTTTGAAAAATCAAATGATCAGACGCTCAGTACGTACTCGGCCAGTAGTGATGGATATGAGCACTAATAAATTATATATGCGGCCAATTTGTGTCGAGATTAATTACAAATAAATAACAAATTCGGTCAATTAGTACGTACCAACAACAGTAGTCGCAGTACTATTTTGGACATGCAAGGCAACGATCGATATCATGATCATCTAGCTAGTTCTGGCCGGTGAGGTCAAATAATTATTTGTTCATGATCTTCAGACCAATCAACGCAGAAGTGCTAGCTTAATATATATATTACACGGTATTAATTAAATTGTTATAAGCCCATAATTAGTATTAGTAGATCATCACTTGTAAGTAATTAATATTTTCACTTAGACGTTATACAAGTTAATTAGTTAATTAATTAGCAGTCAGTTAGCTATTTTCAAGGCATATAATTCTTCATTTCTCTCTAGGGAAAATGCTCTCTATCTAAAGCTCAAAAATATTTTCTTCTCCTTCAAGAGGGTGGCTGGAGTTTCGGCACCACCCACCCACCCTCTCTCCATCTAGTCCCGACATTGTCCTACAGTGTTTTTTCTGATTTTTCCTTCTTTTTCTAATTGTAGCATGGAGAAGCACCAATTTGCTACTTTCCGGTCACCTATGAGCGTCACGCGCTGCACCGCAGGACTCTACAGCCGCTAATTTTTAGGACGGCGAAAGCAGATCGTCGAAAAGAGTAGCATGTGCATTTCACGTGTGACCTAAATCGGGCGTGAGATCCACTTGCCACTGCACTAGAGAGAGCTTGATGCCACTATGCGTGGTATCTTTGGGATCAATGGCCTCAAATCTCTTAGATTTGACCAACCTCCACTCTCCTAGTGTGGCACGTGGTCTTCACGCGCCTCCACAATTCTTGGTGGTCGCTCGCTGGAAACTCCTCGCTTCTTCCGCTTGCTATCTTCCTATGTTATCACTCTTCCTAACTAAGGATTATGGGAAAAATGTAGTGAAAGTCTCCTTCAGTCAGTCCAAATCAGCGACATGTAGCATAAATCTATTCACTGTGCCTTCCAGTCGTAATATTACAATCCGTTTACCAGACTGTATCAAAACTGGTTCAGGCGGCTTCCCCTTGTGAGAAATGGGTGGTGGTTAAGTCATTAGCCCCATATCCCTTTCTTTTTTCTTTTTCTTGCAATATTGTATTAGTTGGTTTTGGATAAATGTCAGCGCCTCCCACTTTGTTATCTCTTGTGTCATGTAACTGTTTTATATATTTAAAATATGTTTGCATAGGAAAAAAAAAATTAGCATAAGTTATAGTGCTAGTTGGTTTGTCAAAATTAGAGCACTACTTGTTAAGAGCAAACTCTGTATGTGTGTGTGTTTAGACTCGTGTACAGATTCATGATCTGATTTAATTATGTAGATCTCCATTTTTTACACTTCAATTAATCTAAATCATTTTTTTCTTCTAAATATTAATATTTTCTTATATATACAGATTTACTACTTTCGCATTTACACACATATATGCAATTAATCAAGAATTAAGAGAAAATCTGAAATATATAAAATGAAAAATGTTGAGATCAAGCTATTTATGACTAGCTAGCTACTCAAAACTTACGAAATTCTATAAGGGAGAGTACCTTAATTGATAACTTAATTTAGAGGATTTTGGTTCCTAGCTAATTCATGAAGTGATCAATCAATTAATTGTTAAGCTCTAAATTAGATAATAAAATCTACACATTCTTATCGGTTTAAATTTTGGAGATAAGTGGTAATTTCACATAGTATTAAAGTAAAAATTCTGAATTTGAATCTTGACTCTACATTTTAGTACCATATATATTTAATTAAATATTTCACGTGTCGGGATGAATGGTGATATCACACAAATTATACATATATGTATATATATGTATATATGTATCTATGTATGTATACAGATGTATATATATATATCAAATCAATAAGAGTGACTCTCCTAATTCATGTGACGTCTAGAGGTTGTCATGCACGCACTACAAGAAAACTGGGCTATTGCGGCGAGTTTTTGGTCGCGGGAAATAATATTGCCGCAATAGCCTAGTTTTCACGGCGAGTTTGTGCTTCGACGCTGGTTTAAAGGGGTTCGGTTTTAATTTTATCTTTTGCGGCGATTTTAAACTTTTTTGCGGCGGATAAATGTCGCCGCAAAATTTATTTGATTTCACGCGGCGAGTTTTATGATAGTTGTGGCGAATTTAACAGCCGCAAAATTGTAAAACCTTATACCGTCGCAAAATTTCGCCGTAATAGGGATTTAATAAGTGGGCGCCAACACCCCAGAAAAAGTTTTACATTTCCCCCCCAAATCCCGAACCCCTTTCGTCGTCCCCAACCCCTTTCGTCTTCTCCCTTTCTCTCTAGCTACAGATTACTCACCGCCCACACGAAATTGACACCTTAAATCATGAACCACCAAACAGTCCAGTGATTCTCGCGTAAGCATTGTACGCGACTCCGCCCCATCGAAAACCCACTAATCGGCATCTTCTTGAGTTAGTGCGGAGTCGAGAGCAGAGAAAAAAGGTCCCGTTTTTTTCACTCCGAGGCTCTGTTTCCAGCAACATCGTCGACCCTTTTCCGAGGCAAAGTAGGTTGGAGTCGAACATTCAGCGTCCCATTCATCGGTATTGATCCACTCAGCTGCCGTCGATTTCCCAAGGTAATTTACTCTGTTATATTTTAATTTATTTATGTGGACTTACACCGCTTCTTTTGTGTGAAGTTGATAAATTACTGATATTCCTTATTTTGTGTTCTTTAATATTTATGATTTATCAGAAAGTGCTTATGATATTTGCTGTACACGGGTTCTTGTATACTGATTTAGTATAGGGTAGGCCAATATAAGAATCCTGAAGTAGATTAGGAAACATAATCTGGGGTTTATGTATTGTCTTCTTACATTTGATTATCCAATGACATGTATAGCACAATGCAATTCGTTAACTATATTATAGACATTTTGCGTGGTTTGTGTCAGACAATTTGTTTGCAACGGTTCTATGAACCATGTTAATCAATATTCAAAGTAAATACGATTGGGCATTGTGGAACTCTAGCCAAAATTAAAACATTCTTTGCCCAAACAAAACCATGCAAATGTTTTTGTTATGCTATTTATCTAAAGCAACACCCTGCAAATATTGTTGTTGTTATTAATCTATTTACTTTTATCTACCTTTGCTTCAGGACAGATTATTCTAGACTTAGATGATCAAGACTTTGATTTGTTTTGGTTTTTCAGGATGAGAAATATTTGATTTGGTTACAATGGGCAGAAGGAAAAGCAATTGAACATAAGCTCAGTTAAGGAGATAAAATCAGGACAAGTATGTGTTATTTTGCTCACGCCTCTCTTTTGGTTATCCCATCATGTTGTGATCAAGGTTTAACTTAATTACCTAGCTAGACAATTGTCAAAACTAATTAAATCTAAGGCAAAATAGATTTATGAGTACTATATATTAATTTTCCAATTAAGTACTAACATTCTTTTTACTACATGTTTTAATGTTGCAATCTTTAATTCAACGTGTATTATAGTACGTTATGATCAACAAACCATTATACCACTAGATCTCTAATTAATTAATGACGCATTTTTCATATTTTTGTTGTCACGGATCACATCCATATATAAGCAAATTTCATTGCATTTTGATAATATTAGATACCATTTCCCTTTTTTTCCTTTCAATGAATAATTCATCATGAGTACTTTAATTATTGCTGCTTCCTCAAACCTATATATAATGAAACAACAACCAGCCCGGCGATAAATCCTGGGAACAACAAAGTGACAGGAATTATAATATATAAATGATCATCCATCCATGGGCTAATTACGTTAATTTAAGTCTCAAGTCAAAAAAATTCTAATGGCATTTTCATGTAGATGCCCCCCTTTATGTGATTTTTTCGATAGCTAAGAACCTATTCTTCAATAAATGTTGGCGAAAGCCTTTGAAGAACATGGATCTTAGCTCCACAAACATCCATACATTGAGATTTGGTTCTACGAGAACAAGCATTGCGAAATGCTGGAAGGTGAATATAATTTTCTGTCAAATTGTATCTCATGAACCTACCAAGCTATTTGACAACATAGATGAGAGGCATATAGTAATTCTGTCCCGTGTTATGTAAGTTTGTTTGGTGTTTTCCTTTTAAAAGTTAAAAGGTCATACTTTATTAAGTAAGAGTATGTCTAGGTGCATTTTCTCAAGGTGCAAGCACATGCACACTTATTTTACAGTTAGATTAGTAACTGATATTTCACCTATCATTGTTACGAGGACCTTATACCTTGATATTTATGCCATATATATGAGGTACGTAGGTAGCCGGCTGACCATGTCATATATATATATGAATTTATGTGCAAATTGTCGCTCTTTATCTTGTTCTTATCCACATTTTGCCTTTCCTTATGCAAGGTCTTGCATGATTGACCATCCCCATCCTTTGTCGGGGTCATCTTCCTCACTCCCATGTCACTTCATCCTTTGCAAAATACCACTTTCCTTGTTTCATGTCCTATTAGAGTCTCTTTCAAGAAATATAAAATAAAAAAACATTTTAACCCAATTTTCAATACGATGCAGTGGTGCTGTCCATTAACACACACATATATCATTTTTGCAAGAATTGGGATCTTGCTGTTTGATACCTAGGAATATATAATACCCAATCTCTACATGCAGTTTTTGCATGCCCAGGAATGTAAACATCTATATACTCAAACAATATTTCCAATACGGGTGGTGCGTACACCACAAACATAGCACTAATGTTGATGATTGAGCCCAGATGTTGAACGCAACACTAGAAGAAAAATGGTCTTTACCTGTGAGTTTTAAGTCGCTGCAATTTAAACATCTAAAAGCGAATATTTTCGCCAACTTTAGGTGAGGCTATCTCATATAAGTGACACATTTAGGAAGCTTAAAAACTGTTTCAGTGGTACTTTTACGTCTATAATCATATTTGGTCTATTTTTATAAGATCATAATAGTTAATTCCTAGTTATATTTCAGTTGTGTTATATATTTAAGTGTATAACTCAGCCATAGTCTCACTGAAAACCATAAGATTCATTATTAGAAAAATAAAAAACTTCTTATAATACATGCTGATTCCCTTGAGGAGAACATGAATGGAAAGTCTAGAGATTTCCATTCATCCAGATATTTTCCCAAATCTGTTATTATTATAAAAAAAGGGAAAGAGTCATAACTTCTACGAATATATTTGCTTGTTAACACATAAAAATAGACCTAATAACTTAAAATAAAAAAAGCAAAGGTAAACAACATCTAACTGTAATTTAGTGGAACTCTCTGCTCATCTATTGGCAACATCTAGAAAATAGAGTTTTCCCTTTATATTAGTTATAATCGATCTGCAATCTTAGCTATGGTTATGGTATATATAACCAGCCTAATTTGCACAAAGTGGACGTTGATATTTAATCTGTAAAATTAACATGTAGGATATTCATATAAGTTAGACTTAGGCTTTCAGTATATGGACCAATAATAAGACTTGTGCATGCTTGTTCAAATCGATTGACATTATATATATATATATAAATTCTTCTATCTCTAATGTCCTATTATAATGTCTAGCTACTGCACTAAATTAATGTATGTCATTGAAATTATAACAGGTGCATGGATGTTCTAACACTTTTCATCATTGAATATATATGGAAAATGTACATATAATTGGATTACTAGTTATAATAATATTAGCTTGCAATTGTTTGATCATAAGACTCATGTATAAGCTGCATGCTTACTTGCCGGATGGGGGTTTGAGATCAGGATGTTCCCCTAAAACATGTTTAATTAAAGAAATGATCAGTGAAAGGAATGAACACTTGCTAAACTGATCTTATACATGAATAGACTCTAAAGAAAGTCATGAAGTACTGCCTGATGGGTATATATGGGGTACGAATTAATGCTATCAGTACGTACAAGATCAGTAAGCAAAAGAAAACAGTTATTTGATGAGCACTGCATGCATTCTAGCAGATCAACTCTTTCAACTTGCTATTTGCATCATATATATATATATGAATAGGAACCAAAATCGAATTTTGCCACACTCATGAATCACGATCCCCAATATCCCCTAAACTAAATTAATTAATTGCATGCCTTTGTCATGGTTCAAAATTTGTTTGAAAAAACTAAAGTTGGCGAAGAAACTCGGATGTTATTTCTTTGTCTCTTTGTTGTATATGCTTTTAGGTTAGAAGCCATTTACGATTCCTTTTTTTTTTTCCCTTTTTTAGGCACCAACTAGCAATCCATCTCATGAAATTTCTGATTAATATGACTTTATGAGATTCAAATTCCACTAATGTATCAAGAAATCCTGAATCTCATTTCCCTTTCAAAACATCAGAATTACTTTTTTTTTTTTTTCCCCTTTCCCATTTGTGAAAGAACCACATATATGTCTAGAATTTGGTGATAGAATCTTAACAATCTGCTGCCTGCGATAACGACGAGATATTAACTGATTATTGTTCTCTCTCTTATCTTTAATATTGGTCTCTATGTATATGTTTTGCATATTAATATTAGATTCAGGGAATTAATTATATGAGTGATGGTCCTTTATGCAGTATTTTTTAGCTCTCACAACATTAAGTGCTTCCTAAACAAATGCTAATGTGTGTTCAATTAGGACAATTGAACACATGCCAACTATGTGAATGGAGCTTTCCTTTGTGCATGTGCTGAATAGAAGATCTTATTAAAGAGGCAGGGGGCCCTTTTGAGGTAATTACTTTCAATTTCTAAGTTGTAATACACAATGGTTTAGGGTTTTCTTGCAACAAATGAGTCATAATTAGCTATTCGAATATTTCCTAGCGTTTTTACTTAATTGTGGTTTGATTAAAGTTAATGCGTATTTCTTTGTGGTATTATGGCGTGTAAATCTGTTCATGGATGTTGATATGTTTCATCGATAGTGGAGATCATTAAGTGCAGTTTCGGTCTATGCGGTTTGCTAGCATTGGTTGTGGCATAATTCTCTTTGTTGTATGTGTGCAAGTTAGAAATGAAGAACCAACATGGGTGGGTTTTCCGAAATTAGTTTTGTGATACTCATATTTTTAAATCAAACACTATTTATGGTATAATTACATAGTTTAGCTTGGTGGGTCAATGTTATTTGGACGGGGTATCATTAAACTTCTCAACCAATTATAGGTCCATTTGCATTAATTGGAAGGAAGTTCCAAGTACTTTGGACATATTGTTGTTTTTAGAAGTTTAATAGTGGATGATGAATAATAAAAGAACTGAGTATTAAGTCTTCCTAACCTTACTGTAGCATTATTGAACGTGTGGCCAATTTTATTTCTCTCAATGGCAATCTATA